>NC_069501.1:304520564-304760564 GCF_027579735.1 Bombina bombina | reverse complement strand
AGCAAAGGGGATTGTGTCCGATGCTGCAGTCATGAGACCTAAAACCTCTATGCACATAGCTACTGAAGGGAATGACTGAGACTGAAGGTTCCGACAAGCTGAAACCAACTTCAGACGTCTTTTGTCTGTTAGAGACAAAGTCATGGATACTGAATCTATTTGGAATCGTAAAAAGGATACCCTTGTCTGAGGAATCAAGGAACTTTTTGGTAAATTGATCCTCCAACCAAGGAAGAAACAACACAAGTTGATTCGTGTGAGATTCTGCAGAATGTAAAGACTGAGCAAGTACCAAGATATCGTCCAAATAAGGAAACGCCGCAATACCCCGCTCTCTGATTACAGAGAGAAGGGCACTGAGAACCTTTGAGAAGATCCTTGGAGCTGTTGCTAGGCCAAAAGGAAGAGCAACAAATTGGTAATGCTTGTCTAGAAAAGAGAATCTCAGGAACTGATAGTGATCTGGATGAATTGGAATATGAAGATAAGCATCCTGTATGTCTATTGTGGACATATAATGCCCTTGCAGAACAAAAAGGCAGAATAGTCCTTATAGTCACCATTTTGAATGTTGGTATTCTTACATAACGATTCAAAATTTTTAGATCCAGAACTAGTCTGAAAGAATTCTCTTTCTTTGGTACAATGAACAGATTTGAATAAAACCTCAGACCCCGTTCCAGATATGGAACTGGCACAATTACCCCAGATGACTCCAGGTCTGAAACACACTTCAGGAAAGCCTGAGCCTTTACTGGGTTCACTGGAATGCGTGAGAGAAAGAACCTTCTCACAGGCGCGGTCTTACCTTGAAACCTATTCTGTACCCATGAGAAACAATGTTCTGAATCTAATGATTTTGAATTGATCCAAACATCTTTGAAAAATCGTAGTCTGCCCCCTACCAGCTGTGCTGGAATGAGGGCTGCACCTTCATGCGGACTTTGGGGCTGGTTTTGATTTTCTAAAATGCTTGGATTTATTCCAGACTGGAGAAGGCTTCCAACTGGAAACCGTTCCTTTAGGGGAAGGGTCAGGCTTCTGTTCCTTATTCTGACGAAAGGAATGAAAACGGTTAGCAGCCCTATATTTACCCTTATATTTTTTATCCTGAGGCAAAAAAAAGCTCCTTCCCCCCAGTGACAGTTGAAATTATAGAATCCAACTGAGAACCAAACAATTTATTACCTTGGAAAGAAAGAGATAGCAACGTTGACTTAGAAGTCATATTTGCATTCCAAGATTTAAGCCATAAAGCTCTTCTAGCTAAAATAGCTAAAGACATACCTGATATCAATTCTAATGATATCAAAAATGGCATCACAAATGAAATTATTAGCATGTTGAAGTAGCTTAACAATGCTATACACATTATGATCTGGTACTTGTTGCGCTAAAGCCTCCAACCAAAAAGTTGAAGCCGCAGCAACATCAGCCAAAGAAATAGCAGGCCTAAGAAGATGACCTGAACATAAATAAGCCTTCCTTAGATAAGATTCAAGCTTCCTATCTAAAGGATCTTTAAAAGAAGTACTATCTGCCGTAGGAATAGTAGTACGTTTAGCAAGAGTAGAGATAGCCCCATCAACTTTGGGGATTTTTTTCCCAAAACTCCAATCTATCAGACGACAGATTGAGACATCTTGCAATATGTAATAGAAAAAACAACATATAAAGCAAAATTATCAAATTCCTTAAATGACAGTTTCAGGAATGGGAAAAAATGCAAACAGAATAAGCCTCTGGAAACCAGAAGCAAAAAGAAACAAAGACTTAAATAATGTCAAAAAAACTGGCACCAATTATGACGCCCACAATTGACAAATTTTGTGGCGCCAAAAACGTCTGCAACAAACACTAGCGTCATAGATGACGCAACTACGTGAAAACTCTCGGCGCCAACTAAGACCCCGGAAATGACATCATTACGTCAACAAACGTAATTCTCGCGTCAAAAAAGTCTTGCGCCAAGAATGACGCAATAAATTATAGCATTTTTTGCTCCCGCAAGCCTAACACCCTGCAATTTAGAAAGAAAAGTAAATTTGAAAAATTTTCAGGTAAGAAAAAAATTTATTCATATGCATTTCCAAAAATGAAACTGACAGTCTGTAAGAAGGAAATATACTGATTAACCTGAATCATGGCAAATATTAGTATAAAACATATATTTAGAACTTTACATATAAAGTGCCAAACCATAGCTGAGAGTGTCATAAATAAAATAAGACATACTTACCAAAAGACACTCATCTACAAATAGCAGATAGCCAAACCAGTACTGAAACGAGAATCAGCAGAGGTAATGGTATATAAGAGTATATCGTCGATCTGAAAAGGGAGGTAGGAGATGAATCACTACGACCGAAAACAGAGAACCTATGAAATAGATCCCCGATAGGATGACCATTGCATTCAATAGGCAATACTCCCTTCACATCCCTCTGTCATTCACTGCACACTGAGAGGAAACCGGGCTTCAGCATGCTGCGAAGAGCATATCAACGTAGAAATCTAGCACAAACTTACTTCACCACCTCTACAGGAGGCAAAGTTTGTAAAACTGAATTGTGGGTGTGGTGGGGGGTGTATTTATAGGCATTTTGAGGTTTGGGAAACTTTGCCCCTCCTGGTAGGAATGTATATTCCACACGTCACTAGCTCATGGACTCTTGCCAATTACATGAAAGAAATATTTTTCTTTTTTTCCCCACTTTCAGCCTCTCTGTTTCCAGCTCAAAAGTTGGCACTCACCCATCTGTCATTTGGAAGTTTTCATGTCATTTGAGGAGTTCCGCCATTCAGTTAGTCAATTCCAAAATTCTTAAAAATGTGTAAATATATACATAATGTAAACTTTCTTTGTACGTTTTATATTTTAGACCATGTACCATTTTAGTAGTCCTCCTTTGGACAGCTTCTAGTTTATTTATATCTTTCTGAAGATATGGTCTCCAGAACTGTACACAGTATTCCAGATTTGGTCTAACTAATGATCTGTAAAGTGGCATAAGAACCTTGCTATTTCTGCTACTAATAACTCTTCCAATGCAACCAAGTATTCAACTGGACTTACTGGCTGCACAGTGTACCAAACCACATTTTAAATCATCTGAAATAATAATTTCCAAGTCCCTTTCTTCTTTAGTTGCCGTCAATGTACAATTGAGACTATAATTGGTTTTTGGATCCTATATGCATAATTTTGCTCTTGCTAATATTACATTTCAGATCCCATTTATTTGACTAGTCATCTAGTTTTTTTAATATCACAGTTCATTTGATCAACCCCTTCTGGAACATCTACCCTGTTACAAATTTTTGTATCATCAGCAAACATGCAAACCTCCCCCTTAAGCCCACTTCCAATATCACTTATGAACATGTTAAACAAAACAGGCCCAAGAACTGACCCTTGGGGAACACCACTAGTAACTGATGCCTCATTTGAATGTACTCCATTAATTGAAACCCTCCGTCTATCTTTAAGCCACAATTTTACTCAATTAACAATCTTGGCATCTATTCCAAGGCAATACATTTTGTGAATAAGTTTGTTGTGTGGGACGGTGTCAAATGCTTTGCTGAAGTCTAGATATGCAACATCTACGGCTCCTCCCTGGTCTATTATTTTAGTTATATGGTCAAAGAAATCAATTAGATTAGTCTGACATGATCTTCCAGACGTGAAACCATGCTGTCCTTTGTCTTCTAAGATGTTTGTCTGAAGGAAAGATACAAGTCTTTTCTTTAAAAGTTTCCATTAATTTTCCTAAAATTGAGGTCAAACTGATTGGCCTATAGTAAGCAGAATCTTCCCTACTACCCTTTTTATGAAGAGGGACTACAATGGCAATTTTCCATTCTTTTGGAACAACAACATCTGTTAGAAGTGACTGATTAAATAAATCAGCTAATGGAGTAGCTATTATGGATCGAAGTTCTCTTAGAAACCTTGGATGCATATTATCTGGACCCACAGACTTATTTTCTTTTATTTTTGATAAAGCCATTGAAACCTCTTCCTCTGTAAAAAGAAAAGTACTACTCACATTATTTACAGTAACATCCCTTTCTGATTAACTGTTTTGTCATCTATACATACACACACAAACTTCAGAATCAGAACAGCAGAACTAAAAAAAAAAAAAAAAAAAAAATTAAAAAAAGGGCACTAGCATAAGTCAGAGTGAGGATTGATTATATTTATATTGTAGAGTTTTAAAGATACCATCAATAGCCCATAACACACCACACTTCCAACATAATCCATTTTGAAATTAATCAACCAATGAATGTTGTTGGCAATGCTATTTTTTGTAGCAGTCATTTGGTAATGCAAAGTTACACTGATAAGGTCACCATGAGTCCTATATATGTACTTAATTATGTGGCTGAAAAATAAAGAAAAAATACAAAAATCATCATTCAAGGTCAATTTTAATGGAACAGATAAGATACATACATGGTATGGCATGATTTGCTTTGTAAATATATTTAAAATGGGATTTTTTTCTATAAATAGCCCTGCAACAGTCTAAAATAAGAGGACTGAAATGGACAGACATAACTTAATCAGTGCTGGAATGTCCAGCAAGTTAATGCATAGCAACGTACAATTGCGCCATCCAGCAATGATAGAGTTAAAGTAAAGCAAACCCGTTCCCATTTGAATAAGTTTAAAGTAACAGACTAATGGAGTGAATAATGTGAAAGGCCCGAGAGTCCTAGCTGACAGACTTGTATTTGATCCAGAGGTTTGCTCCTCGTACATCGAAGGCAGGTTCATTGTGGTAAATGTGATTTCCAAGCTCCTCCAATGGTGGCTCTGGGTCAGTGGTGGCAAATTGTGCAGCTTCCTCAATCTCCTTTCGTACCTCAACATCAATTTCCTACAAGAGAAGTTAGGTTTTTACTTAATAATGCCAGCTCACATTCACTTATACTGGTTGTTTGGTAAATCAGTCCCGGCAGAAAGCTGCTCAATCAATTACAAGTAATCTTGTCTTAGAAAGTTTCCTACATTGAGAGGTGATTTCTCAAAATAATCACAATTTCCCAATAAAATGCTCATCTGAATTATCTGTGTGTTCTCCATTTAAAAAGAGGATGGGGCACACCTGTCCAAGAGGACTTTCCTGATTTCTATAAATGATGCAAAACAATTTTGCTGCTTGGTTATTGTATTCCGATCACAACAGACTGGAACTGCTTATTTCACATTTTCAGGAGTGTGAAACATGCAGGTCTACATGGATTTGCAAAGCTGCAGTCTCCCATTACATTCAGCAGCACAAGCATATTTTATCGAAGCAGCTATACCCAACCCAGAGCTCTGAGAAGGGCTGAACACCCTGTAATATATTCAGCCTGACTTGTGCTTTAAAATTTCATATCCAGTATTACTACCTTCTAAAAACAAATATCACATATAAGCAGTCTAGTGCTGAAGAAGCCTATAAAAGGCAGTCCTGTATATTAGGCCAAAGTTAACAAACGGTATACATTATAGCTATAAGATTAGGAGTAAAATAGAAAAACAACAAAACACAAACATAAATGTTATGCATTTAAATAGAGCTATTTTAGAAGGCAATACCTTTAATTCCTCTACACTAGACAGGTTATTGTTGAGCATTCTATCCTTCAGCAGGGTAATGGGGTCACTTTTACTTCTCACTTCCTGAATTTCTTCTCTAGTTCTGTAGCTGTAATTTAAAATATAGAAACGTTAAATCATTGAAACCAAGCAAACATGTGAGAAAAAATAAATAAAATATATCTAAAAAAGGTACTGTTTACAACACAATGAGAAAAAAAAACGTTCAATACCTGCAGGGGACACATAAATATAGCAGTCTTGTGTTTATTCCAGGGATCGGACCAGAAAACCTCAAATTCCAATGCCTCCATTTTTTGTTTTTTAAATCTCTTATGAAGGAGTTGGAGTCAAAGCTCAAAACTTACTTATATAGTATATAAATGGTACCTAAAACATCTCATCACCATTATCTGAATCATCAAGCTACCGTTTAGATTTATAACCTGTATTTTAGTTTTTCCAATAAATTTAGTGATATAATAAATAACATTCAATATTTTTATAACCGTAATAAAAAGTACTAAGAACATAAATTAAACACTTAGAGAATCTAAACATTACTTTTTGAATAAAAACTTACAAAAAGAACGGCCTCCATCAAACCCTCTTTTTCATAGGGGAGGGGTTTGCCTCTGTTCATTCAGCAGAGCTGTGAGATGAATGTGTGTAATGAAGGCCTCCTGATTTTAGGTGTAAGGGGTCATTTTGTTTTTCCAGATGAAGTAGTATCCCTGTTTATCTTTAAAAACAGACCTCCTGCCATAAAAAACTTCCACTTGACCAAATGCTATTGCATGTATCCAGAGTATTAAAGGGACAGTCAAGTCCAAAAAAACACAAAAAAACCACACCTTTCATGATTCAGATAGGGCATGTATTTTCCAATTTACTTTTATCACCAATTTTGCTTTGTTCTCTTGGTATTCTTAGTTGAAAGCTAAACCTAGGAGGTTCATATGCTAATTTCTTAGACCTTGAAGGCCGCCTCTTATCTAAATGCATTGACAGTTTTTCACCGCTAGAGGGCGTTCGTTAATGTGTTTCATATAGATAACATTAAGCACACGCACATGAATTTACCGAGGAGTGAGCACTGATTGGCTAAAATGCAAGTCTGTCAAAAGAACTGAAATAAGGGGACAGTCTGCAGAGGCATAGATACAAGGCAATCACAGAGGTAAAATGTGTATTATAACTGTTGGTTATACAAAACGTGGGAATAGGTAAAGGGATTATCTATCTTTTTAAAAAACAAAAATTCTGGTGTTGACTGTCCCTTTAATGCACCAAGTCAGTAAATTTGTCAGCACAAGAGAAGTGAATGAACTAGTGTCCTCTACCCAAAGAGAGCAAAGGTCAATCAGAGGAGACAACCTGGTATCTCTTATGACCTATTTTTTATCACATTTATCTGAATCGGTGAAGAAATATGACAACCATGTAATATTTGGTATCAAATTAATCCTCATGTCGTCACAAGTGGGTTGCCTTTCTGTGTATAACAGGGGTATCAAGCTCATATCCAGGGGGCCACTGTTTTTCTTCCATGGGGGCCCACTGGATATACTAGAAACTGGAAATTCCCTTTACCCAAGTAGTAGTGCATGGTAGGAGCTGCAGTCTACAAAAGACATACAGAGTGTATATTTATCTTGTGAGTGCCAAGTGAAGTGATCATTCTGGAACTGAATAAAAAGTGACATTTATTAATGTAGTTCATAATGGGAGTCTACACTGGACAATGCATGCTAGTCTTTATATTTATCTAGGGAGGGCCTATATAGAACATCAACTTGTTACACCTCTTAGAACCCTAAAAAAATAAAAATTATCGCGCAAAAATAATAAATTTACCCAATAAACAAGCGTAGGCCAGATTAAACAATCTTGAGGGCCATATATAGCCCCAGGGCCTGTACTTTGAGACCACTAGTGTATAAGAACTGGATATACATAACAAAAAGTTATAAAAGTTGTACTATAATTCTCAGACAGAGTTTCAGAGTTTTATGACCTGCCATAAAAGGGTGGGGGGGGGGTAGACGACCTCCCTGGCACCTAAGAAACAACTGTATTTAACTGTGATTTCAACACAATTTTGTCATTCCACATGGGAAGCATGTCTGGACATTTTCCAATTCCATTTCCCTGGATCAGAGCTATATTCTTTTAGGGTAAAGTTAAAGGTTCTGTTATTTTGTCCCTTTGTTGTGTGTAAATGCTTGTTAACTATGTTTTTTATATAAATGCACTGACACTTTTTGCTCCACATTAAATCTGAGAGACTGGCAATACCTGTATAATTGTGGGGGGGTTTAATTCATTTTTGGATTTTTAATTTGTTAGTCTGGGTTTTCCTATATAATAATCTTAGGTGGTATCAACCCACCATTGTGGGTGGTACAGAAGGGAAGTTTGGGCGTTTTCGAAGGTCTAGTATAGACTAGAGTGTAGAGCTGCAACAACTAATCGTCATAATTGATAATAATCGATTATGAAAATATTTGTCAACGAATCTCAATCGATTAGTTGGTTTGCAATTAGTTGGTCTGTGCACAACACCAGCTGCTTCACTCCACAGAGCTCCTGCACATGGTATTGTGTTTTATGGTTATGTCCTTAGCCTAAAGGACGTCTACAGGCGTATACTTTTCACTTTTTCAGGACAGTTTAAGTTGACAACTTAACCCAGATATAATGGTCATCATTTGCATTGTTTATATTAAATCAGGCGATTTGGAACTATGCTTTGCATGATATAGTGCTGAGCTTGTTATTTACACCTAGTCCCTAGATTGATGGGAGTTATAAATATGTACCAGATTCAACCTTTAGAAGTATATATTTGTTATTTTTAGAGCGGACTAGATATTTTCCCGTAACATTATAGCTGGTTATTTAACATTGCATTTAGATATTCAAGATATTTTTATGTTAGAATGAAGTCAAGGGTTACTTTATTGAGAGGCCTCTTGCCAAGGTGGAAGTTCTACTTCTTTTCAAACAGTTTTTGGTTTTGTTTAATTATAAAAATGTGCTCTGCTGCTTAAAAATTGGACAAACAGTTGTGTTAATGTAAAGTTTTAGTCTGAAGTTTATATTTGTAACACTCAGTATGTGGATTCTATTTAAAATATAGGAAACAATTATCGATTCTTTTTTATCAGATTAATGGGATATGAAAATAATCGTTAGTTGCTAGAGTGTTTGCCAACTCTTGAACCCGCTAAACTAAGTCCCAGGCTTGCCTGCCTGGTGTGGCTAGGCTGTGAAAAACTGGTTAAGGTGGAAAGGGTCGGTTAACATTTTTTCCGGTGTCAAACAAGTGACTGGTGCAGGTTAATTGACCCTGTACGTCACAATGTGTATGCCCTCCAACCAATCAGTGTGCACTACCTGTTCGTTTCAAAATAGATAGCTTGAACTTATCCATTTCATGAAAACAAAAAAAGTGTTCTTTAATATGCTTAATGGAATTTTTTTTGGCGTTTCATGTTCCCATAAAGTAATTTTTTTTTTATCAATGTAAGAATTTGCACATTTTTTTGTAGAATCCAACTCAGACTTATAAGCCCAGTTAATTCCTTCAAGTGTATAACTTGCAAGTTTCGAATTTTACATGCAAAAGCACAATTACATTTTTTTCATTAAAGAATACAAAGTAAAATATTAAAGATAAGACATTTTTTAACCCAATTAGCTTTCAATTTTTAAATGTTTATGGAGAGCAAACTAATTTCAAAGGCAGAGACATTGGTGCAGAATACAAGAGAAAGCATACTACATCTGAATGTACTGCATGCTTATATTTAAACTCAAGGAACGTATTTCAATTTCTAATGTTTAGTTATGAAAATTAAAATGCACTACCTTATGTGTTGCATAAATAGTGTATTGCCATCTGTCCACACAGGATATTACATGTGCCCCATTCTGTATAACTACCATACAGTTTAACTGCATAATCTCTTCAAACAAACTTTTACAAAGACATAGACTAAAAGTCAAAGCTGTATGAGTAACTATGTATATAGATTACCTAACTCCAGGATCACTCATACTGTGGCCATGGTAACGATAGGTCTGCAGTTCCATTAAAATAGGACCCTAAAAGATATGAAAGGAACAGCGGTTATTGAAAGAAAACTGCACTGACCTTTATTTAAAAAAAAAAAAATGTCAGTATGTTGAATATGGATTTATAAAGACTAAAAAAACATTTTTTTTTTTAAATTCCATCATTTTTTTCTTACCTTTCCAGATCTGCAATGATCAGCTGCAAACTTTGTAGCTTCTCGAACACAAAGGATATCCATACCATCAACCTACAACCAAACCATATGGAATTATGAGAAATACAAAATATTCAGGAAAATCTGTAGAAACAGATTTTGATGGGAGATAAGACGACTCCTTTAAAGTCCATATTCTTTTTTTTGAAGCAAGGGTTTAAATTAATCTTTAAGATATGCTTATATCCTGAGCACTCTTGAATTCCTTAACTGTATTTGTTCTGCCCACATATATGCACATCATTATGTTTCCCTACAGTTCCCAAAATTGCAACAAGTTTTGTATATATACTCACTCTGAGCCCTGGTATGTAGTCACCACGTTTGAAATAGTCTGTGCTGGCGGCTGCCCTCTCAACAGAGGTGCCCATCCCATAACGGTTGTTCTCACAAATAAAGATACATGGCAGCTTCCACAAAGCAGCCATATTATAGGTTTCAAAAATTTGACCCTAAAAAAACCAAACAAAAAACACAACACCACAGAGGCAGCTAAGTTCTATTAAAATGTATAGAATCATTGAATTGAATAAGATTTATATTGTCGTATGTAAATTAGTTTTCTTGGAATCCTTTGTTGAAAAGCAGTGAACATAGGAATTTTGGTTATTTTCTTCACAAAATTTATTTGTAAATAAATATCTGGATTTTTAAATTATTATTACAAATGTATTTGTTGTACAATATAAGACAAATGCTGCAAACCGCTTCCATTTTAAGCATTTGTTTAGTGAATGAATGCAAAAATGCAAGTTTAAAATACAAGTAGGTAGGCTCAGACGTGTGCACTTGTCTGGTAAATTTGTCAGCAGTTTTGCAAGAACACTTTAACAATGCTCCTTACCTACTTAGGTATGCTCGTCAACAAAGAATAACATAAGAACAAAGCAAACTGATTCGAGAAGTAAATTGGAAAAAAAAAAAAAAGTCATGAAAAAAAAAAAAAAATGTTGGGGTTTACGACCATTCTATATAAATCCAAAAAAAAAAAAAAAAAAAATGCATCTCTCAAATAAGTTCACTTTTTACAGGATGGAAAGTTGGCTTGTAAATCCTATACCACCAAAGATCTCCCTCGTAAATTCTGAACAAGAAAAATATACACAAAATAAAGACACTTGCCTTTGCCCCCAACCCTCCCCCAAAAAAAAAGTGTACTACAGAATTGCTGAATGCTAAAATGCTTACAATCATAACTATAATGATACATTTAAGTAACAGAGGTAATTAAGAAATAAAATAAACAGCAATAAGGAAAACATATAAATCAGTGTTCTACCCAGTAACTATTTAATGGGTTCACCAGTTAGCTGATTTACTAACCGCCTGGCTAAAATTTAAGCCAATATTAAATTGTTTCAATGGTTTTTTTTTTTGCACAAATTATCATTGGACCAATGTATGTTAAAATATGCAATTAATTGGTTCTGTAGATAGCTTAAAGGGACACTGAACCCAATTTTTTTCATTTATGCTTCAGATAGAGCATGCAATTTTAAGCAACTTTCTAATTTACTCCTATTAAATTTTCTTCGTTATCTTGCTATCTTTATTTGAAAAAGAAGGCATTTAAGTTTTTTTTTTTGGTTTAGCACTCCGGACAGCACTTTTTATTGGTGGATGAATGTATCCACCAATCAGCAAGAGCAACCCAGGTTGTTAACAAAAAATGGGCTAGCATCTAAACTTGCATTTTTGCATTTCAAATAAAGATACCAAGAGAATGAAGAACATTTGATAATAGGAGTAAATTAGAAAGTTGCTTAAAATGTCATGCTCTATCTGAATCATGAAAGAAAAATTGAAGGGAAAAGACTGTTCTGACAATAGACTACAAGGGTTGGCAAATTTATATGAAACCTAGGGATTAGGTATTGAGGAGTCTCACATTTATTTAGGAGACAAAGGAATTTTATTTATACAGATATATTACAACTAGCTAAAAACTTACTAAAAATATACCAATTGGCCAATGGGTTTATACAGATATTTTATAAACGTCAATATACAGTATTCTATATAATTATTTTGAAGAAATAAGATTTCTTTGACAAAGAACAAGCAACATTTACCTGATTGGCAGCACCATCTCCATATAATGCCAAGCATATCTCATCCTTTCCAAAATACTTACAGGCCAAGGCAATACCGGCACCAAGAGGGACCTGAAATAAAATAATTTTTTACCAAAAGAGAGACATGAAGTTACCTTAATAGTATTCTATTCAGTTTTGCATTGTCAGGAGCTTATGTGTAAAAAAAAAGACAGCAATGAATTTCCTCCTATAGTATTGGAAAAAAGTAACTGCACAAGAAAATGCTAACATACCAATTCAGTTAAGAGGACATTAGAATAATAATAAATAAAAAAATATAAAAAAGGGATCTAATTTGTTAATAAAAAGTTTTTTCATTATCGAACCTAGAAAACTGACACTCACAAAAGGGTTAAACAAATATATTGTCTAACAATTTAGGGCATATCATTTTTCCATTAAAATGTCCTTTTAACCCTTTAGTGACAGCTGACGTACCAGGTACGTCAGTGAAAAACTGTCACTTAATGACAATTGACGTACCTGGTACGTCAGCCGGTAAAACGAGCACTGCAAGCGATCGGTGATCGCTTCAGTTGCTCTAACCGTATTGCTACAATGCCTGCATGTTGAGGCATTGTGCAATACGTAACTAAACTGCCAGGGAGCTTCAGATCTTAAACTCCCGGCAGTTTAGTGCATCGGAAGCATTTGATCGCTTCCGATGCTGGCCCCTGACATGTTGAGTGCCTTGTTGGGTAAAGGCACTCAGCATATGATGTTTTTTTTTAAAAATAAAAAAGGGAACATTTGAAATAAAATTAAATTGTTATATACTTTGCCTGCAGACAAGATGGTGTCTGCAGGCAAGTTGGTGCTGGGTGCTGCCCTTCTAAGGGCATGGCTTCAGTCTGGAGGGTGTTCCTAGCTTGCCTCATCATTAGAGGCAGGCTATTAACATCCAATCAGAAATTGCCTCTAAATGTGATCACTTGTTAGAGTGATCACCATTTGGTTGATCAAGTCAATATTTGTAAATATTGACTATGACCACCATGGATCTGCCTCCCTCTCCTCACTTGTTGTTTAGTGAAGGAGAGAGACAGATCTGTATTGAGAGGGAGAGTGCCATTGCATTTAAATTTTGAAAAATATCAGACCCAAAGGCTCTTATATATATATATATATATATATATATATATATATATATATAATATAATTTTTAACCCCATCTGTGCCATTGATCTCTGCATAAGCATTGATCTTGCACAGGAGCACACAGCAGCACCTTTTTTGCTGTCTGCATTTTTTTAGGGGTTAATTTAAAAATATAATTTTTTAAATTAATTTTTTATATCACTGCTTTAGGCATTGATTATAGTTAATATTTTTAGGTGTTGATATCACTGCATTGATATACAGGCTCTTCTAAGAGTCATTAACACCTTCTGTGCGCAGATCACTGCTTTAGGCGGTGGTTAATATTTATTTAATTTTATTGTAAGACCCAAAGTCTCTTATAATAGCAATTAACCCCTTTATTGCTGCAGATAACTGCTTTATCACTGCTTAGGCATTTATTTAAATGTATTTAATTTTTTTTGTAAGAGCCATTAACGTAGGTTCTGTGCGTAGATCACTGCTTAGGCATTGATTAATTTTATTGTAAGACCCAAAGCCATTAACCCCTTTTTGTGCCGCAGATCACTGCTTTAGGCATTGATATCACTGCTATTTAATTTGTTTGTAAAAGCCATTAACCCCTTTTCTGCAGCAGATCACTGCTTTAGGCATTGATATCACTGCTATTTTTTTTTTTTTTTAAAAGCCATTAACCCCTTTTGTGCCGCAGATCACTGCTTTAGGCATTGATATCACTGCTATTTAATTTGTTAATTTTAATTTTATTGTAAGACCCAAAGTCTATTATAATAGCCATTAACCCCTTTTGTGCTGCAGATAACTGCTTTATCACTGCTTAAGCATTAATTTAATTTTTTTTGTAAGAGCCATTAACGTAGGTTCTGTGCGTAGATCACTGCTTAGGCATTGATTAATTTTATTGTAAGACCCAAAGCCATTAACCCCTTTTGTGCCGCAGATCACTGCTTTAGGCATTGATATTGCTGCTATTTAATTTGTTTGTAAAAGCCATTAACCCCTTTTCTGCAACAGATCACTGCTTTAGGCATTGATATCACTGCTATTTAATTTGTTTGTAAAAGCCATTAACCCCTTTTGTGCCGCAGATCACTGCTTTAGGCATTGATATCACTGCTATTTAATTTGTTTGTAAAAGCCATTAACCCCTTTTGTGCCGCAGATCACTGCTTTAGGCATTGATATCACTGCTATTTAATTTGTTTGTAAAAGCCATTAACCCCTTCTGTGTGTAGATCACTGCTTTAGGCATTAATATATATTTATAATGGCACAGCGTTTTTATACTGCTGACGAGGCTTATGCCATCCTGGCTTCAGATTCTGATGCCTCTGCCTCTGACGCAGGCTCTGATTTTGACCCTGGTCAGTGCTCAGATACATCATCTAGTGAAATAAGTGTATCTAGAAATGAATCTAGTGCTAGTGATGTATCTGTGGCTTCTGAGCCCCCTGCCAGAAGGAGACGTGTTGCTCCAGCTGCTGAGGAGTGGGTAGTGCCTAATCTCCAGAGGCCAGATATCCCTCCTTTCACAGAAAATCCTGGCATCAATCTGGATGTCACAGGATTTACCCCCCTTCAATTTATGCAGCTTTTTATGGGGGATGATGTTTTGGGGAACATTGTCTCCCAAACTAATGTGTATGCCCAGCAATTCCGTGCTGCTAAGCCTCAGTCTTTTTGGGCAAAGCAGCATTGGGCCCCCATTGACGTGTCAGAATTTCTAAAATTCTGGGCACTCACAATGCTGATGGGCATAATCAAGAAGCCATCCATCCACTCCTACTGGAGCACTAGCCCCATCTGCTGTACCCCCATTTACAGACAGTCTATGCCTAGGCACAGGTATGAAATGATACTTTGTTTCATGCATTTTAATGACAACAGCCTTTGCCTCCCTAGGGAGCATCCCCAATTTGACAGGCTGTACAAGATCCGCCCCCTGATAACCCACTTCACTGCCAGGTTTGCAGAGGCTTATACACCTGGAAAGAATATCTGCGTAGATGAATCCCTGATGAAGTATAAGGGAAGGCTGGGATTCAAGCAGTATATTCCTTCCAAGCGCTCCAGGTATGGAGTGAAAGTGTATAAGCTCTGTGAGAGCGACAGTGGGTATACTCAGGCCTTCCGGGTGTATGAGGGAAAGGATACCCAGCTTGACCCTCCAGGTTGCCCAGAACATATGGGAACCAGTGGCAAGATTGTCTGGGACCTAATTCAACCCCTAATGAACAAAGGGTACCACTTGTATCTTGATAATTTCTATACAAGTGTCCTTTTATTCAAACTACTGTATTGTTTTGATACAGTAGCTTGCGGTACTATCCGTAAGAACCGCATAGGATTCCCAGAGCAACTGTCACGCACCCGGCTACGAAGGGGGGAGACCTCAGCTCTGCGCCAAGAGGAGCTCTTGGCAGTCAAATATAGAGACAAGAAGGATGTATACCTTCTCAGCACCATCCACACTGAAAGGACTGTGGAGGTCTCTGTACGTGGCACAGCTGAGGTCACAAACAAGCCAGTGTGCATCAAGGCCTATAACCGGCATATGGGTGGGGTTGATCTGGCAGATCAGCTGCTTCAACCCTACCTAATTATGCGGAAGACAAGGGCCTGGTACAAAAAGGTTGCAATTTATCTTATGCAAATTGCAACCTACAACGCTTTCTTGTTGAACAAAAAAGCAAATCCCGAAAAGAAACTCACTTTTTTGCAGTTCCAGCTCCAGGTCATTTCGGTGATTTTGTACCAAGATGCACCTGCTCCCCAGGCGGTGATGGGGGAAAGCAGAGTTGGGGCTACACACTTTATTTTTAAAATTCCTCATACTACCACACAGCAGAAACCACAAAAAAGATGCAGAGTCTGCTATAAAAGGGGGCTGAGAAAGGATACCACATTCTACTGTCCTGATTGCCCTGGACAACCTGGACTCTGCATTGGTGACTGCTTTAAACGCTACCATACATTGGTGAAATTTTAATTTTTTTTACATTTACTGTTCCTGAATTTATTTTTTTTACTTTTACTGCTCCAGACTTTTTCTTTGCAATAATTTACAACAGGATCTCCTAAATTAGAGTAAAAAAGCAGTGTGTGTGTAAAACTGAAAATTGAAAAATTACCACCATACACTGTCTCCAATTTGTTTGGCTAAAACGGTTCCATCAAAGGCATCAAAGCACTCCATATACAATACTTTGGGGTGTCAACATTTCAAATATATACACTTTCATGCCAATAAATAGACCTGGGGTATGCGATTGGCCCCAAACTAAAGATAGGCCTATGAGAAGAAATACTCTCACTTTTAACTAAAATTACAAGACATAAAATTCTAACAGAACCTTCCCAAACTTCTGGCAAACCTATACATGGGGGGCATAGGTGTACTCAGGAGGTCTTATAGAAAACAACCTGTATTGTGTTTTTGCAATAACTTACAACAGGCTCTCCTAAATTATAGTCAAACAATGTAAAACTGAAAATTAAAAAATTACCACCATACACTGTCTCCATTTTTTTTTGGCTAAAACGGTTCCATCAAAGGCATCAAAGCACTACATATACAATACCTTGGGGTGTCTACATTTCAAATATATAAACTTTCATGACAATAAATAGTCCTGGGGTAATGCGCTTGGCCCCAAACTAAAGATAGGCCTATCAGAAGAAATACTCTCACTTTTAACTAAAATTGCAAGTCATAAAATATTAACAGAACCTTCCCAAAATCCTGGCAAACCTATACATGGGGGGCATAGATGTACTCAGGAGGTCTTACAGAAAACAACCTGGACTGTTTTCTTGCAATAACTTTTACCACATTCTCCAAAATCACAGCCAAAAAGCAATGTGTGTGTAAAAATAAAAAATACCACCACACACATTCTCCAAAGACTGGCGATTGAATTAGTGCATGGAAAGTGTTAAAATACCAGCATTTGAAATACCCTAGGGTGTCTATTTTTCAAAAATATATGGTTTGTTGGGGGTAAATTACATTGGCTGGCTTCAGAAATGTTCCAAATAGGACATGGGTGCATGATGACAGATGTGAAAATTTCAAGTTGGAAAACTGGAATGCGCCCCCTAAAAATAAGGCCTTTTAGCCCCCAGGGAACCCAACACACCTATACATGGGTGGTATCACTGTACTCAGGAGATGTTGTTGAACACATATTGAGGTGTTTTTTGACAGTAACACATAACAGGAATTGAGAATCCATGCCTAAAGTACAATGTGTATGAAAAATAACACAAAACAATGACTACCCATAAGTTTGCCAAAGACTGGTGCTTGAATTAGTGCATGGAAAGTGTTAAAATACCAGCATTTGAAATGCCCTAGGGTGTCTACTTTTCAAAAATATATGGTTTGTTGGGGGTAAATTACATTGGCTGGCTTCATAAATGTTCCAAATAGGACATGGGTGCATGATAACAGATGTGAAAATTCCAAGTTGGAAAACTGGAATGCACTACCTAAAAATAAGGCCTTTTAGCCCCCAGAGAACCCGACACACCTATACATGGGTGGTATCACTGTACTCAGGAGATGTTGCTGAACACATATTGGGGTGTTATTTGGTAGTAACCCTTAGCCGATGACATATTCACCAGGTCTGCATACCAAGTCCTGCGTGGCCACGCAGGAGCTATCAGAATCACTGAGGCCTTCTCCTGTTTGATCCTGGCTACAAGCCTGGGAAGGAGAGGGAACGGTGGAAATGCATAAGCTAGGTTGAACGACCAAGGCGTCACTAATGCATCCACTAGAGTCGCCTTGGGATCCCTGGATCTGGACCCGTAGCAAGGAACCTTGAAGTTCTGACGAGACGCCATCAGATCCATGTCTGGAATGTCCCATAATTGAGTCAACTGGGCAAAAACCTCCGGGTGGAGTTCCCACTCCCCCGGATGGAAAGTCTGACGACTCAGATAATCCGCCTCCCAGTTGTCTACTCCTGGGATGTGAATTGCAGATAGATGGCAGGAGTGATCCTCCGCCCATTTGATGATCTTGGATACCTCTCTCATCGCCAAGGAACTCTTTGTTCCTCCCTGATGGTTGATGTAAGCTACAGTCGTCATGTTGTCTGACTGGAATCTTATGAATCCGGCCTTCGCTAGTTGAGGCCAAGCCCGGAGAGCATTGAATATCGCTCTCAGTTCCAGGATGTTTATCGGGAGAAGAGACTCTTCCCGAGACCATAGACCCTGAGCTTTCAGGGAATCCCAGACCGCGCCCCAGCCTAATAGACTGGCGTCGGTCGTGACAATGACCCACTCTGGTCTGCGGAAACTCATTCCCTGAGACAGGTGATCCTGTGACAACCACCAACGGAGTGAGTCTCTGGTCATCTGGTCTACTTGAATCTTTGGAGACAAGTCTGTATAGTCCCCATTCCACTGCTTGAGCATGCACAGTTGTAATGGTCTTAGATGAATTTGAGCAAAAGGAACTATGTCCATTGCTGCAACCATCAACCCTACTACTACCATGCACTGAGCTATGGAAGGCTGCAGAATAGAGTGAGAACTTGACAAGCTTTAGAAGCTTTGACTTTCTGACTTTTGTCAGGAAGATCTTCATTTTTAAAGAATCTATTATCGTTCCCAAGAAGGGAACTCTTGTCGACGGAGACAGGGAACTCTTTTCTACGTTCACCTTCCACCCGTGAGATATGAGAAAGGCTAGAACAATGTCTGTATGAGCCTTTGCTTTGGAAAGAGACGACGTTTGGATTAGAATGTCGTCCAGATAAGGTGCCACTGCAATACCCCTTGGTCTTAGAACCTCTAGAAGGGACCCTAGCACCTTTGTGAAAATCCTTGGATGATCTTTGTGGATAGGAATATGTAGATACGCATCCTTTAAATCCACGGTAGTCATAAATTGACCCTCCTGGATTGTAGATAAAATTGTTCGAATGGTTTCCATTTGAACGATGGAACTCTGAGAAATTTGTTTAGAATTTTTAAATCCAGAATTGGTCTGAAAATTCCCTCTTTTTTGGGAACTACAAACAGATTTGAGTAAAACCCCCGACCTTGTTCCACAGTTGGAACTGGGTGTATCACTCCCATCTTTAACAGGTCTTCTGCACAATGTAAGAATGCCTGTCTCTTTATTTGGTTTGAAGATAAGTTAGACATGTGGAACCTTCCCCTTGAGGGTAGTTCCTTGAACTCCAGAAGAAAACCCTGAGAGACTATTTCTAGTGTCCAGGGATCCTGAACATCTCTTGCCTAAGCCTGAGCAAAGAGAGAGAGTCTGCCCCCTACTAGATCCGGTCCCGGATCGGGGGCTACCCCTTCATGCTGTTTTGGTAGCAGCAGCAGGCTTCTTGGCCTGTTTACCCTTGCATTGATTTCCAAGCTGGTTTAGTCTGGGAAGCGTTACCCTCTTGTCTAGAGGCTGCCGAGTTGGAAGCTGGTCCGTTCCTGAAATTGCGAATGGAACGAAAATTGGACTTATTCTTAGCCTTGAAAGGTTTATCTTGTGGGAGGGCATGGCCCTTTCCCTCAGTGATGTCTGAAATAATCTCTTTCAATTCTGGCCCAAAAAGGGTCTTACCTTTGAAAGGGGTATTAAGCAATTTTGTCTTGGAAGATACATCCGCCGACCAAGACTTTAGCCAGAGCGCTCTACGCGCCCCAATTGTAAACCCTGAATTTTTCGCCGCTAACCTCGCTAACTGAAAAGCGGTGTCTAAAATAAAGGAATTAGCTAACTTAAGTGCGTGAATTCTGTCCATGACTTCCTCATACGGAGTCTCCCTACTGAGCGACTTTTCCAGTTCCTCGAACCAGAACCACGCTGCTGTAGTGACAGGAATAATGCACGAAATAGGTTAAAGGAGGTAACCTTGCTGTACAAAAATCTTTTTAAGCAAACCCTCTAATTTTTTATCCATAGGATCTTTGAAAGCACAATTGTCCTCAATAGGAATGGTCGTGCGCTTGGCTAGAGTAGAAACCGCCCCCTCGACCTTAGGGACTGTTTGCCATGTGTCCTTCCTGGGGTCGACCATAGGGAACAATTTCTTAAATATAGGAGGAGGGACAAAAGGTATGCCTGGCTTCTCCCACTCCTTATTCACTATGTCCGCCACCCGTTTAGGTATCGGAAAAGCATCAGGGTGCACCGGGACCTCAAGGAACTTGTCCATCTTGCACAATTTTTCTGGGTTGACCAGATTGTCACAATCATCCAGAGTAGATAGCACCTCCTTAAGTAATGCGCGGAGATGCTCTAATTTTGATTTAAATGTCACAACATCAGGTTCTGCCTGCTGAGAAATTCTTCCTGTATCAGAAATTTCCCCATCTGACAAACCCTCCCTCACTGCCACTTCAGATTGGTGTGAGGGTATGACAGAAAAATTATCATCAGCGCCCTCCTGCTCTACAGTGTTTAAAACAGAGCAATCGCGCTTTCTCTGAAATGCTGGCATTTTGGATAAAATATTAGCTATGGAGTTATCCATTACTGCCGTCAATTGCTGCATAGTAACAAGCATTGGCGCGCTAGAAGTACTAGGGGTCGCCTGCGCGGGCATAACTGGTATAGACACAGAAGGAGATGATGTAGAACTATGTCTACTTCCTTCATCTGAGGAATCATCCTGGGCAAATTTACAATTTGTGACAGTACTGTCCTTACTTTGTTTGGACGCTATGGCACAATTATCACACATATTTGAAGGGGGAACCACATTGGCTACCATACATACAGAACATGATCAATCTGAAGGTACAGACATGTTAAACAGGCTTAAACTGGTTAATAAAGCACAAAAAACGTTTTAAAACAAAACCGTTACTGTCTCTTTAAATGTTAAACAGGGCACACTTTATTACTGAATATGTGAAAAACTATGAAGGAATTATCCAATCTTTACCAAATGTAAAGACCAGTGTCTTAATGCATTCAAAGTATTGCACCCCAATTTTCAAGCTGTTAACCCTTAAAATGTGGAAACCGGAGCCGTTTTTAATTTTAACCCCCTTACAGTCCCAGCTACAGCCTTTGCTGCGACTTCACCAATCCCAGGGGGGTATATGATATCAAACGAAGCCTTCTAGGAACGTTTTTAGTGGATTCCAGACCCACACACATGCAGCTGCATGTACTGTACTCAAAAGTAACTGCACAGTAATGGCGCGAAAATGAGGCTCTGCCTACTACAGAGAAAGGCCCTTCCTGACTGGGAAGGTGTCTTAACAAGTGCCTGGTGCTAAAAACGTTCCCCAATGTTATAAAAGTGTGAAATTCAACTTCAAACTGCATATAATACTTAAATAAAGCAATTGATTTAGCCCTTAAGAGTGTCTACCAGTGTATAGCCCATAATAAGCCCTTTATTCTGTTTGAGACTAAGAAAATGGCTTACCAATCGCCATGAGGGAAAATGACAGCCTTCCAGCATTACACAGTCTTGTTAGAAAAATGGCTAGTCATACCTTGAGCAGAAAAGTCTGCAAACTGTTCCCCCCAACTGAAGTTCTCTCATCTCAACAGTCCTGTGTGGGAACAGCAACTGATTTTAGTTACTGTCTGCTAAAATCATAATCCTCTTTTAAAACAGAACTCTTCATCTCTTTCTGTATCAGAGTAAATAGTACATACCAGCACTATTTTAAAATAACAAACTCTTGATAGAAGAATAAAAAACTACAACTAAACACCACAAACTCCTCACCATCCCAGAGGAGATGCTACTTGTTCAGAGCGGCAAGGAGAATGACTGGGGGGGGCGGAGCCTGGGAGGGACTATATGGACAGCTCTTGCTGTGTGCTCTCCTTGCCTTTCCCTGTGGGGGAGGAGAATATCCCACAAGTAATGGATGACGCCGTGGACCGGACACACCAATGTTGGAGAAAGTGTGTTTTTTTCCATTTTTTCCTCATACTTTATATTTTTTTTTATAGTAAATTATAAGATATGATGAAAATAATGGTATCTTTAGAAAGTTCATGTAATGGCGAGAAAAACGGTATATAATATGTGTGGGTACAGTAAATGAATAAGAGGAAAATTACAGCTAAACACAAACAGTGCAGAAATGTAAAAATAGCCATTGTCATGAAGGGTAAGAAATTTGAAAAATGGTCCGGTCATTAAGGGGTTAAGGCTTTTTTTTCCCCATTGTCTTTTTTTCATTCTGAAAACAAATGAAGGTTATAATAATAGATCTAAAATGGTTTAAACATACACATTAGTACCCAGATTACAAGTATATACCTGTTGACATATCTACCTCACACACAATATTGAATATTGTAAGATATCTATATATCATGTACAATGCAAGACTAATTTCAAAACCATGCAAATAATAATAATAAATAAAATAAAGGAGATTAGTGAAGTACATAATAAAATCCATTTATGCTTTTATTCAGCATTATAAACACAGAAACAAGCATTACAAAAAAAAAAAAAAACCACACTTTACATGCACAATAAAAAAAGATGAAGATCAATTATATCTGATACCTGGGCTCCCACGATGCCGTTTCCACCATAGAAGTTCTTTGCATACATATGCATAGACCCTCCCTTTCCTTTGGCACAGCCACCTCTTCGTCCTAGTAACAGAATATATAATGCCATTCATTATAGATAAAGAATATAAAAGCCAGTAATGATTTACAATTGAAAGCTGAGGACTATTGAGTGGCACAGAAGTGTCCTGCTGTGCTTGGCACTTCTCTGTTGCTACAAACACTTGTTCACTCATTAAAGGGACAGTATACACTCATTTTCATATAACTGCATGTAATAGACACTACTATAAAGCATAAGATGCACAGATACTGATATAAAAATCCAGTATAAAATGGTTTAAAAACTTACTTAGAAGCTTTCAGTTTAGCTCTGTTGAAAAGGTAGCTGGAAAGCCCACTGCAAATGGGAAATAAGACACTCCCCCCTCTTTTGCATATGAAAAGACCCTTTACACAAACAGGAGCAAGCTGGAGAAGGTAGCTGACGGTATTCAAATAACTTTGGGGCTTGGTTAGGAGTCTGAAAATCAGAGCAATGTTCTTTAAAAATAAGCAAAATTATACATTTAAAAAAAAAAAAAAACTTTATGGGCTATATAAATAGATCTACAAAACATTTATGCAAAGAAAAAATGAGTGTATAAGGTCCCTTTAAATGGCAGAAATACTCAGCGCACTGGCCAGATGGTGTAGATTTGTTCACACAAACACTCAATTAGAATAACAAGAAATATGATTTATGAACCCAAAATGAAAATGCAGTCACTCTCTTGAGGTGACTATATCCATTTGAGTCTGAATGATCCCTCTTAGGTACAGGCCTGTGTTTGCCAAAGACAAACTAAAAATAGTAAAGAAAATATTTGGTATTTATGATGTCTAACAAATCTTATGAGGGTGCAATAAATCAAACTGTTACATTTCTCTCTGACTGCCAAGTTTAAGAGGACATTTTAATAAAGAGCACATTAGTGTATTTTAGTTTTAATTAGAATGATTTCTGCAATACTCTTGTATTGTTGTAGTACTGCACTTACCTGTCAGTTCAGCTAAGATTTCCTTAACAGACACACCACGTGTATAAGTATATCCATGAGCTCGGTATGCAGTAATTAAGTGATCCGACTTATTAATAGCAGCTTCCATACCAACACAACAGGCTTCCTGTGAACAAATAAATAATGTGTTACATATACAGATTAGTCCAATAATTTTCTTTTCTTCAGATGGAGAGTCCACAGCTGCATTCATTACTTTTGGGAATTCAGAACCTGGCCTACAGGAGGAGGCAAAGACAGCCCAGCCAAAGGCTTAAATACTCCTCCCACTCCCCTCATCCCCCAGTCATTCTGCCGAGGAACAAGGAACAGCAGAAGAAATATCAGGGTGAAAAAGATGCCAGAAGAACAAAAATTACGGCCGCCCCACATAAAAAAACATGGGCGGGGAGCTGTTAACGCTTTCCATCTGAAGAAAAGAAAATTATCAGGTAAGCATAATTTATGTTTTTCTTCATAAATGGAAAAAAAGAGTCCACAGCTGCATTCATTACTTTTGCGAAAATACCCAAGCAATAGAGGACACAGAATGCAAAAACGGGAGTGTACAAGAGGCAGCCCATTCTGAGGGCACCAGGCCTGAAAACCCCTTCCCAACAAAATCCTGCTTCGTCCGAAGCCGAGAACAACTTTGAAAGAAAAAAGGAAAAGGCCCAAGAACACTGACCCGCAGATCATCTGTCTCCAAGAGACACCATTGCCAAGCAGTCTGTCTGCAAACAACACACTCCTTACTAAAGAAAGGGAACAAACTACCGTATTCTTCCACAAAGAAGAAAAAGACACGGCGAAAACATGATTGTACTTGTAAAGCGTGGCTAATCCCCCTTAAAGGACTCAAGGCGCTGCTCATTTTATCAACCTTGAAAGGAGGAAAGGCTGAGTAGACCTCGCCGAGGATCGAACATGCAACCCTTGGTTTGCTACAGTGCACTAGTATGCTGAGCTAGCTGTACAGCTAGCATAAGGAACTCCAGAAAAAAAATAAAAATAAAAAGGGCACAAAACAGAGCAAAAAAAAAAAAAAGAGAGAAACCGGGTCAGGCTAACAGAGACCCAACCAGTCTCATAGAAACAAGGGGAGGCAACGTCCAGACCCCAGAAATACAGAAACCACGAGATAAGGCTGGGAGTCTGAAACAGAGAGAGGATCTTCCCCTAACACAGTGCAACCGCATTCTTGAAAGCAACTGAAGACGAAGGTCACCAAGTCACAAAAAAGGTAGCTCAGAATATGAAATATTAAGAACGAAACCTTGTGCAGCAAGCTCCGATAGGTCTGACGAACAACACCTGAAACAAAAACATTGCACACTAAAAATGACTCTGAAACTTAAATACTTGCAGAACAAGTAGAAAGTAGCTGAAGATAGGATCCTTAAGCTTGCTAAGTATCCATTAACCAGCGGATAACGTTGCAGGCTAAGAGCCGCCAGTCCTTCCCACAAATCTTGATAGAGAAATGAGAAACCTCAAAGAGGCTTACCATACCTCGAATGCTTAGACGACGAAATAGCAGAGCAACAGATCTCAGATACTGCTCCAACACCAGACCAAGTGACAGACATGTCCGATAGACAGGGGGTACAGAAAGACCCCAGCCACAAGCACCCAGGGAATGGAAAGAAAAAGGGAGGCCTCACCCACCCCAACAGAGCTTGGATGCCAACCCAATCCGCTCCTCCAAAAAAAGGCACTCTCAAGGAGAACCCCCAAGGACCTGGAACATAGAAAAGTGCAATAGATCTATAGGAAGACCTGTCACAACTCTTTTGTAGAGAGATCAATTTTCAACAACAGGTGAAACAGAGCCCACAGAGCAGCAGATGCTGCCCCTTACAGAAATAAGCCACCTGATCCAACCTCCTACACACAGGGCAGGACAATGGCCCTCCAGAGAGAGGACAACCCAGCTCATAAGGAAGACACACTATCACCTCAAAAGGGAAGGGCACAGATAAGAACAGCGTACATGTCCACAAGACATGAAGCCATAGTATGATCAAAACACGGACCAAATGAAAAATCATCCACTGTTGACCCAACAGAGAAAAAACTCCCCATGAAAAGGAGCACACTCCGTCCGAAGTACAAGTCAGGCCTTAAAGTTTATAACCAGTACTGAAGGTGGATGTGAACCACGGCCTCCCTGCTTGCAAGCCCAAGGAGCTAGCCCCTATGTTGCAACTTAGGTCCCTGAAAAAACGGGGTCATCCCTAACCAGTCCACAGGATCATAAGTCTCCAGACATCCAAGAAGGATCCAAGACAAGAACCCTGGACCCGGAACCCAGAATCGTCCTAGAATTAACAACACCACCAGGGAACACAAGATACCCCCCGTCTGAAGTAATTAGACCTCACAGGGGATGATAACCGGGGTACCCGGAAAACGGGTAATGGACTCGCTCGTAATTCCCAGCCCAAAGGGAAGAAAACACCCTTGGCCGGAGATCAACACCCCCTAACAAGGTGCTAGGCCACGACAAAGTCACACTATTTCTCTAGAGCTCACAGGCAACACAAGAACGAGAACAGGGTCACCCAAAACAGAGTAGAAAAGAAAGGCTAGTCTCCATAATCCTTACGGATTAACGTTCCAGAGGACCACACCCAAGGGAGAAGAATGCAAAGCATTCCAAACCCAGGCTCAAAAACATCCCCTAAGCAGAAAGCTTGGAAAAAAGAGCCAAAACCTCCTATCGCCCCTGATATGGAGACAACCAAATCCAAAAGGAAGACAGAGCCTCAGGGCCTTGACTTCCTAATTAAGCGGCCAAAGCTGCCGGAAGAACCAGACAAAGTCCAGAAAGTCTTGACCCCAAGGAAGAGAACCTCTAAAAGGAACAAGTCCTAAAAGGACACTTGCAAATGAAAGGCAAAACCCGTCAGAACGGCGGTATGAAAGACCTAACTCCTAAAAAAAGTCGAAGGGTAGATACCCCTCCTGAGGAACAACTCTGAAATCTTCTGACACTTCTCTGCCATCCTCCTGTGATGAAAGGCAAAGAATGACTGTGGGAAAGGGGAGGTAGGAGACTTATTTAAGCCTTTGGCTGGGGTGTCACTGAACCATCCACCTCTGGGGATTCTAGGTTATCGCCCAGGAAGAACAGACAGACCCGCAGGACCAGCCCAACAGGGGTCAGAGACTTCCAAGCTCTGAACAGGAAAAGGATACACAAATAACAAAGACTATAAGAAGATTACTGCATCCCCTTATGTCTATGCATGCAAGCCAGTCGAAGATTAAGACTGAGAATCCCTTAAGAGTGGGATCCTCCAGCAACGCCAAAAACGTGTCTTAGTAGAACACGAAGGGGCGCCAGTCTATAACGAAAGGCGCAACATACCTTCACCGGGAAAAAAGAAAACACCGGCCTCAGGTGCAGTTGCTTCCCCGGAGGGCTGAACTGGACCAGGCGATCCCAGGCCTGACGAGCCCCAGTTATGGAACACGGACAATATCGTAAGCACACTCCCGGGAGGTGCCGATGCGCCAGCGCCAAAGATATCGTCATGCGGAACCGTGTCGTAAACCTCCGGTGGAAACAGGCCACACTCCATAGAAGAATAAGTAGCTTTTGGGTTACCTGCATGCGTAGTAAGAGTTGGTAGTAGGGAATTCGTCTCGTGGGAAATAAAATCCCCAGAGGTGGATGGTTCAGTAAGCACTTGATTCCCCGATCCCGAGGAACAGAGCACACTAAATCGGCATTCGGAATATAACTGATGGGCATGTATCACCGGGCCAATTCATATTCTTCGCAAGAAGTAGAGTCTGAATCACAGACATCCGTCTCCAAAAAATCTGAATCCTCCATAACTGGGACACTAAATAAAAGATGGACCAATAAGAAAAATCTAAACGGCACCTTACACCCCCAATGGCTGGGGCACTCACCACCTCCAGGGAACCAGACACCAGCGGACTAGGATTTCTCAGTCGCCAAACGGTCAGGAATGCGGAAATGGAGTCACAAGGTGAACCGTGCAGTCCATGCAAAAGCGAGCCCGACCGTAAAGGCTGCGTCACTAGACATAGGCCGTTATGTTCCAAAAGAGCCATGAGCCAAAGCAACACTACACAGCAGCAGACAGAATCACATAAACATAATTATAAACCCCCCTTTTCAATAACCCCCCTCAGGAGATATTAACCCTTGATTCCTAGATACAAAAAGGAGCCTCACTGAGACCCTATGTTAAAGTTATCCAGAAAGGTTGTAGCCCCTCTCGGATAAACAGTTGTAATTACGATACATCCATGATGAAAGTAAAATGAAACGATCTTACCGGAATCTACACCGTGGAACAGGAACACAGCCCTTCAAGTGTGACAGATGGTAACGTTGCTTCTCCATGGACTCGTCAACGCTGATTGCTTGTGGAGCTGTTAATATGAGTTGGGATGGTTTCGCAGAAAGACTCTCCCTGCATATCCGGACTCTAACTTTCGCCCAGGCTCTCACTGAGAGGCTGACAGGACTACATAAAACTCCAGTCCCATGCCGAAGAGTACTACCCTCCATAAGAAACTATCGAAAACTTCTAAAACTCCTCTGCCAGAATGACTGGGGGAGCGAGGGGAGTGGGAGGAGTATTTAAGCCTTTGGCTGGGGTTTCTGTGCCTCCTCCTGGTGGCCAGGTTCTGAATTCCCAGCTGTGGACTCTTTCCATTTAGGAAGAAAATATGGGTTACTACAAAAAAAAATTAAATAATAATAATAATAATAGTAATAATATTATTATAGGGACAGTACACACAGAATCATTTTCATGCAATTAATTTTTTTGAATAGCCAAACTCAACCCACCATTTTCCTTATTTGGGGGAGTCAATCTGCAGACAAGGCTAGTCATGGCCATACAGTTAGTATAAAGTACATTGTTCTGCAGTTGTCATCTGATAAAGACAATTCGTAACAGATATGTAGCAGTTAAAAAAGCCTTAAAAAGTCAACTGTGTGCATTTCAAGTTTTGAGAATTAAAAATTGCTCAATTTTCAGGGGTAGACTATGTAAAAAAGAGCAAAATATACATTAATGTATAGTTTTTTTTTATATATAAAATCTGTTCCTTTAATTTCTGAATTGGTGGAAGCTAGGATCAACATCTTTCAAAATGAATATGGAATACAGTTATACAGAATCTGTCAGTACTTTATTATGAATTGATTAATTTCTTAAAATGTATTTGCATTACTACAGGTATATAATAGGTGATTTCACTAAATCTTTAAGTTATTAAAAACCATGTGTATATTTAAGGTAACACGCAGCTTATTTAAACAGATCATGAAGTATGTTTGGCATCTGCTATAAATCACCATTTATTGAAGATGTGTCTGCAGACTTATCTATGGCGCTCAACTGACATGGAAAGGCATGATGGTTATAATTATTAGAAAAGTATTATTAACTCTGGAGTATTACTGGCGTTACATTGATAACGCGATTATATCTATTGACGCTGAGAAAGCGTTTGATTCTATACAATGGGATCATCTTTTCACTACTTCACTCAAATTTGGATTTAAAGAGGGATTTCTTGACTTTATTCAAAGATTATACGTAAAACCAATATCAGTGTTGATAATCAATGGTGATATCTCTCCAGATATAATATCATCAAAGAGTATGAGACAGGGATTCCCCTTATCATTCAATCTATAAATTGAACCACTGGCTATTCGCTTAAGAGAGCAGATACAAGGCATTTTAGAAACTTCAAATAGCATTGTATGCAGATGACTTGCTTATTTTTGTTAGGAATTCACAGGATAATATACCCAAGCTATTAAAAATCTTAAGAAATTTTGGTTCCTTTTCAGGATATAGAATACATTTTCACAAATCAGAAATTTTATGGATTAATAAAAATCACCTTTCAGCAGAAGTTCCATTCCAGGAAATCAAAGAATATATAAAAATATTTGGGACTTAAATTTAGTCCATCACCTGAACACTGGTTCGATTTGAATTTCCAAGAAATAAATTTCCAAGAAAAACTAGCGAAAATTGGCACATCTTCCAATATCACTATCAGGCAAAATTAATTTCAGAAAAATTATAATTTTCCCTAAATTACTCCGTTATGCAAAACCTACCCATATTTATAAAAATAAAATAAAATAGAGATTTATCCATTATTAATAGAATTTTCCCGGAATTTTTATGGGGTGTACATAAAAAAACCTAGATCGGGGGCGGAGCTAACCGCCATAGCTATTGGACGCACTGATCAGGAGCTCCTGATTTCAACACCATAAAATACGAATTCTCCCTGACAAAACTATTCTACTTAGCTTATAGCTAGTCAATACTGCTAAAAGAGGAAGCCGGGGATACGCGGATAAAGAATTGGAGGCTGTGTGCCTCATATTGAGCTGAGAAACGGTGAGGGGGTTCCCTATCACAAGCTGCAGCGCCATTTTGGAAGTCATTTTGGAAGCGGCTGTACTATTGCCCGTGATGGAGCCCCAAGTACTGTACGCCGACATCAGAAACCTACTGGAGGAGTACGGGAGGAGAATATGTGTGAGATTGGATGCTCTTACTGCTAAAGTTCAAGCAGCGCGAGCACGCAGCGCTACCACGGCTGAGGAACAAGATACACCACCGGAGTTACAGTGTGACGCAACACCTAAGGATTCCCAGCCGCGCTCCCCAGCATTGATGCTTGAGAGTGCAGGTCCCAAACTGGAGCCCGGTTTATTCTCTGTTGCCGCGAGTGGGTTGTGGACCTGGGAGACCACACAGCACGACAGCCTGTATATGGGGGCAGGCTCTGGGGTGCACTGCAGAGCTCATGCGGTGTCCCTCTCGCTTCTTCCTGGCTTTTCACCGCAAGTCTGTGAGGAATTAGAGCAGCTATCTCCCTGGAGTTCAATCCAACAGCAGCTGCAGGTTCAGCATTCTATCCACTTCTGCTCTGCTCCCACGAACCACAGAGACGGTATTGGTTGAGACATAGGACTATGTTTACATTGTGATGCTGTAAGCAACATTCATATGTATTTGCCCGCTTGTCAGTGCTATATTATTATCCCCTGCTGTGCATTAGATGATAAGTTATGAAGGCTCACAGTAGCCTGAGATGTGCGCATGAGGAACGGGACAATGCTGTTTTACTGTTCACTAAAAGAGAACATTAGATATGGATTCATACTCACAGGTCATAAAAGTTATTCTATTGTTGAAGCCTGGAGACTTAAATCTCATAAACTACTTGAGCTATGATATTGACTGCCATGCAATGTTTTATTTTATATTACATCATTACTCACTAATGCTTAGTATCAATGTTATTTGGATAGATAGGAAGAAAGTCTACATACCATATCAGTATATTACCATGTATGATCAACTTAGAGCTCTGTCTATAATGTACATTCTAGTTAAGACTGTCCACATGCTTAGGTGTCCTTATTCAGACAGACATAATGTTAAGTTATTCTATCTATATCTCCAGGCCCTATGTTATGAATGTAAGCTAACAATAGTAAGATCTGTCATTTTTTGGCTATCCCTCTGCCCGCCCCCCCTTCCTCTCCTCCCCCCTCGCCTTCCTTCCCCCTCCCCCCCCCCCTCCTCCCTTCCCCCTCCCCCCCCCCTCCTCCCTTCCCCCTCCCCCCCCCCCCCTCCTCCCCCCGCCTTCCTTCCCCCCTCCCCCCCCCCCCTCCTCCCTTCCCCCTCCCCCCCCCCCTCCTCCCTTCCCCCTCCCCTCCTCCCTTCCCCCTCCCCCCCCCCCTCCTCCCTTCCCCTCTCCCTCCTCCGTCCCTTCTCTCCTCCTCCCTCCTCCTTTCCCCCCCTCTTCCCTCCTTCTTTCCTCCTTCCCCTTCCTTTCCCACCTCCTCCTCTTCCCTCCCACCTCCTCCTCTTCCCCTTCCTTCCCTCCTTTCTCCTCCCTTCCCTCCTCCTTTCCTCCTCTTTCCCCTTCCCTTCCCTCTCCCCCCCTTCCCCTCCCCCTCATTACTTCTGTGCGGTTGGGGATGATTCCCCTTTTTCTGCACCCTTTTGGCAGAGTTTAGTAGCCTCTGCCCTACCTGTAGAGCCATGACCTAGTTTTTCTTTCCCCCTGCAACATGATAGAATGGCTCTCAGGGGTTCAACACAGGATCATTGATTTTATAGTGATTTCCTGTTTTCTGTAGTCTGCTTAAGATAATGGTTTAGAGATTGCCTATGTTTTAACGGAGGCTCAGCATTAATGGTTATCAGCTTATAATAATTATTAAGAGAGGCTATACTCCACGCTTTTCCAAATGATGATCTCTACAGAGCTACCCTGATGCCTTTACTATGCTTTACTGTATTGATATTATATATACACTTCATATTCTGTATTTATCCCACATAAGTTGAAATTGCAATCTTTACTATTATCTACTTTGCCATATCCTCAATTGTTTTGTTTAGCTTTGGGTCCCACGATTGGACCTGCTTGTCTGAGGATCTCGCAAAACTCACAAGTTTTAAAAAATGAGGTGCCCACTGTGTAATGTCATGTCAGTATAATATAAGTTGTATAATGTATTCTGATGATGAGACTGTTGTCAATGCGATATTTAACCTCAATAAAAAAAAAAAAAAAAAACCTAGATCATCAGTAGATAGGTTAACTCAGGGTAAATTGTACGCCGGTCTTGGCCTACCGTCTATAAAATGGTAAAACTTGGTCTGTATCGCAAAAATAGCACTAGACTGGATGACAACACTTGGATACTATTCTCTAGTAGAAATAGAATCAAATTTAGTTAAACCTCTTTCACTGTCTGCGCTACTTCATTTGGAAATAAAACATTTACCCAAGGAAGTTAAAAATGAGAATTATGAAGAATTCAATTATAGCTTGGCAGCAATTATGTAGAATAGGCAAGATAGAACCTTACTTTTCAAAATATCTAACCATATTCGGTAATCCAGAGTTCATGCCAGGGTTAAATTCTACAGTGTTTAATAACTGGAAAGACTGAGGTTTAATATTTTTAGAACAATTATGGCATAATGATAAACAAATTAAATCCTTTGACTCACTAAAAGATAAAATTCAATGTTCAGAATAAAGATTTTCATGAGTGAGTATCTCCAAGTAAGACATCTCCAAGAGACCATTAAAAATAGGCGCAATATACATGAGGACTGGAAAGAGATGGATATGGGCCTTAACCTTTATAAAAACGGCTGCACATCTATATCTTATTGAAATTAAATTGGTATAATTGGATACTTAAGAGGGTAGGGGATAAAAAAAATCTAGATTATATAGTCCGTATTTGGCAGATAAAGACTATAGGTTTTACTAAGGCACAAATCATGAATAGTCTTACTAGAGTGAGAGACTCAACTCTTTCCATTTCATGGCGAGAAACACAGATCAAATGAATTAATAATGCTTATTTAACCCCCATGAGATGACCAGATGGTCGCAGAGCAAGATACTTTATTGTACCAGGTGTCATAAAGAAAGGGCAGATATTATACATTGTATCTGGTATTGCCCAAAAGTAAATAGATTTTGGCATAAAGTGGCGTTCTGGATATCAAGAATTACAAAACAAAAAGTCAGATATAATTTACACAATATTATTCTCACAAAAGAATTTAGTCACAGATTTCTAAATGCTAAATTAATTAACAATACTATTCTATGCGGACGCTCAATTATATTGGCGACTTGGACAGAAAAGACATTTATTTCTAAGTTAAGACTCCAGATGGATCGAATTGCTAATCCACATTTAAATATAACCAAGTACTTTGCCAAATGGTACCCCTTTATTAATTCAGAACCAAGCAATATCCAAAAACAATTAGTATATCCATTTAAAGATACAACATATATACAGGAGGCAATGTTACATGCACATTTCAGATTTCGTTAGGATACATAGTAAAATCACACATTAAGGAAAGGAAGGAAAAGGGAACCCTTTCCTTTTTCCCTCCCTCACTCTGCCCCTACTTGCCAACCACTGTTCTACTCTATTATACAGATAGCACAATCAATGATAATTTATATTTAGCAGGAAGTGAAGTTTAAAAAAAAATGGTTAATTTCCATGATAATGGTAGAAGTTTTATGATCCATATATAACAGAATATTTTTTTGGGGGAAAAAAGTTAAATACTGCTGACTGTCTGTATTATTCATGAGATATAATATAAAACCCAGCAACGTGATGTTAAATTATAAATATGAAAGGTGTGGAACCCAGGCGCCAACTAACAGAGGCTAAGTGTATGGAAGGTTTAAAAGAGTGATTTATTATACAGCTTATCAAAAATAAAACCAATAAAACAATACACAATGTCATGGATCATTCATTGGATTAGTAATCGATGATCATGGATCCATGACATTGTGTATTGTTTTATTGGTTTTATTTTGGATAAGCTGTATAATAAATCTCTCTTTTAAACCTTCCATACACTTAGCCTCTGTTAGTTGGCGCCTGGGATCCACACCTTTTTCGCTTTAGTCACGGTGACAGCTAGGGCTCACCTCCCCGGGCATATAAGTGTCAGTTGGCGCTAAAGTAGATATTCAACATACCACCGTTAAATTATAAATACACATCGATTTATTAATTTTCTTTTGTTAAAAGGTGAACTTATACCTGTTTTATTGAATTTTGTTAATGTTTCGCCTCGCAAGGCGATGATTTTGTATCATGCTCACATTGTTGGAAAAAAAATAAAAAAATAAATGTGCAATGTGAAAAACAAATACGGTATGTTTACAAGCTGACCTCACCTGACCATCATAAAGATGACAGAAGCCACGAATGATCTTCTGCTTGTACAGCTGATCTGACTTCAGCTCCATCCGACGAATGGTCTGCATGGTCCTGTAATACTGCAGACCTTCCTCTCGCGTCAGAACAGCCTGGGTTGGAGGTCCCTCCTCGAAACGATGTACGTCACATTTCTAAACACGGATTAAAAATATTGTTGTAATCATTAAAGATTTTTTAACCTTTTCTTCAAGAAAGAAATATTGCCCAAAATAATCTGACAGAAACCTCTGGGAGAGCAGGACATTGTTAATGAATTAATGGAATTAGTTTACAAAAAATGTAAAACATTACAGCCATGAATATACAGCACCTTGCTATATAATTCAGGATGAATAACCTTTAGATTATAATGTATCTTAAATAGAAACTCTTTAGATGGATTTTTCCAAAATCTGATTTAAATAAAATAAAAAAATAAAGATTTAAAAAACAAAAAAACACCACATTGCTTTTTATCCACCCAGATTATAATGAAAGGAAATAAAAAAATTGACCTCCTCTCCACACAAGTCTCCTAAGGACAAATAATGCTTACCTTGATATCAAATGTAGCTTCTGAGGCAAAGTCTGCATAGTTCCGTGATGCCACCATGATACGAACCACCTTTAAAAAGAGTATATATATATATTTTATTTGAAAGAATCTGGTTATTCCAAAACTGCCAGATGAAGTGAGGAAAGCCTGGAATAAATCAAACCTAGTACCAATGAGACACAAATGCATACAGCTAAAGTCGCAATGCAGTTTATTCCTTTAATAATTATAGTATTTTCAGAAGCCATGTATGGTAACCATTCATGCAAAGCAGTACAATTTACTATATTTAGAAACTATAATAAAGGTCCACACAACCAAGCTAAATATTTATTCCTAGATCCAAACAAGAATATTTCTTAGATATATTGTCAAAGAACAATTGCGCACAAAAACCGCTATAATGGCAAAGTGTCTCCTAGACAATTCATGACATTACTATACTAGATTAATGAGAAAAGGTTATGTTTTTATGTGATTCACTGATCCCAGTTAGGCACAATAAAAAGAAAAAACTTCTCATGAGTCATGACACCAATACGAATGTGGCGTTAATCAATATTTGGATACTAAAAACCTAATAAGGCTGATGTCCTTTATTATATATTCAGGTTAGCAGATGGAATAGCACATTTAGCAAGGTTTCTGACAGTTTTTTTAAATTAAAAATGATTTTTTTTTTTAAACACACACTGTGGCCCGACTACAAAGAAGTTTATTCATTCCATTTTTAAAAAAAAATTTATTTACAGATGTAACCGTAAAAATAAAAAAAGTATGGCAGGACAACTATACAAGATACACTATGAAATGATATAATAAAAACACAGAAATCCTTCCTTACCTCACTTGTAGCCCCCTAAAGCAGCACCAAACCCAGGACAAAAAAGAAAACAAAAATGTTATTTATTTATTTATATATATATATATATATATATATATATATATATATATATATATATATATATATATATATATATATATATATATATATATATATATATATATATATATTTATTAGGGATGCTATATAGAATTCAAAAGTATTTATTTTCCTGACCCAACACCTGCAGTGGCACAATTATCTTTGGCTGCCGTACAGACTAGAAATACACGGCAAGTATACTATAAAAATGTTTCCATTCAAATTAGAAATGTATTATAATATGAGCATTTGAAATAACACTTTTATGTCTGTTTAAAACATGCTCTTCTGAATGTTTCCATGTTAGTTGGTGGGGGTAAAATTCTAGATGCCATGACGTTCAGGCTCATGACATTTGGCAATCCCTGCTTTACTTATTTAGGAGCGAAAAGAAGTTCATGCTTTAAGTTAAAAAGCATTCAGTTTATACAGTATTCAAAAAGCTCTATACTGGCAAGATGTCTATAACCACTGCACATACAGTATCTCACAAAAGTGAGTACACCCCTCACATTTTTGTAAATATTTTATTATATCTTTTCATATGATAACACTGAAGAAATGACACTTTGATACAATGTTAAGTAGTGAGTGTACAGCTTGTATAACTGTAAATTTGATTTCCTCTCAAAATAACCAAACACACAGACATTAATGTCTAAACCATTGGCAACAAAAGTGAGTAAACCCCTAAGTGGAAATGTCCAAATTGGTCCCCAAGTGTCAATATTTTGTGTGGCCACCATTATTTTCCAGCACTGCCTTAACCCTCTTGGGCATGGAGTTCACCAGAGCATCACAGGTTGAGACTGGAGCCCTCTTCCACTCCTTGATGACGACATCACAGAGCTGGTGGATGTTAGAGACCTTGGGCTCCCCACCTTCCGTTTGAGGATGCCCCACAGATGCTCAAAAGGGTTTAGGTCTGGAGACATGCTTGGCCAGTCCATCACACAAGCACAGTGTGGAGAGTCTCCTAATGTCCGGACTGTAGTAGGAGCGGGAAGTGATACAGAGTAGTAAGTGGTGCTGAGTGCCTATTGTGTGTGTGTTTTCTGACAACGGATAACTGGTCTACCACAAAGGGCGATGTATTGACCAGGAGTTGGCAGTTTATCAGCACAGGCAGGAGTGCTTGACTCCCCGGGAACAATTGTTGGATAAGGAGGTGAGCAGCCCTGAGCTAGTAAGGGACGGGTAGTGTATAATGCGCACAGGGACATTTGTTAGGCATACAAGGAGGAGGGGTGATGTTGTGGTGTGGGAAGTTAAAGTCTTTGTGCAGGGGGTTGTGTGTGTGTGGGTTCAGTAATCGGTGAAGCCACCTCCCTGAAATGAGTTTCTTTCATGTAATTAGCAAGAGTCCATGAGCTAGTGACGTATGGGATATACATTCCCACCAGGAGGGGCAAAGTTTCCCAAACCTCAAAATGCCTATAAATACACCCCTCACCACACCCACAATTCAGTTTTACAAACTTTGCCTCCTATGGAGGTGGTGAAGTAAGTTTGTGCTAGATTCTACGTTGATATGCGCTCCGCAGCAAGTTGGAGCCCGGTTTTCCTCTCAGCGTGCAGTGAATGTCAGAGGGATGTGAGGAGAGTATTGCCTATTTGAATGCAGTGATCTCCTTCTACGGGGTCTATTTCATAGGTTCTCTGTTATCGGTCGTAGAGATTCATCTCTTACCTCCCTTTTCAGATCGACGATATACTCTTATTTATATACCATTACCTCTGCTGATTTTCGTTTCAGTACTGGTTTGGCTTTCTACAAACATGTAGATGAGTGTCCTGGGGTAAGTAAATCTTATTTTCTGTGACACTCTAAGCTATGGTTGGGCACTTTATTTTTAAAGTTCTAAATATATGTATTCAAACATTTATTTGAATGACTCAGAATGTTCAACATTCCTTATTTTCAGACAGTCAGTTTCATATTTGGGATAATGCGTTTGAATCAATCATTTTTTCTTACCTTAAAAATTTGACTTTTTTTCCCTGTGGGCTGTTAGGCTCGCGGGGGCTGAAAATGCTTCATTTTATTGCGTCATTCTTGGCGCGGACTTTTTTGGCGCAAAAAATCTTTTCTGTTTCCGGCGTCATACGTGTCGCCGGAAGTTGCGTCATTTTTTGACGTCCTTTTGCGCCAAAAATGTCGGCGTTCCGGATGTGGCGTCATTTTTGGCGCCAAAAAGCATTTAGGCGCCAAACAATGTGGGCGTATTATTTGGCGCCAAAAAATATGGGCGTCGCTTTTGTCTCCACATTATTTCAGTCTCATTTTTTCTTTGCTTCTGGTTACTAGAAGCTTGTTTATTGGCATTTTTTCCCATTCCTGAAACTGTCATTTAAGGAATTTGATCAATTTTGCTTTATATGTTGTTTTTTCTCTTACATATTGCAAGATGTCTCACGTTGCATCTGAGTCAGAAGATACTTCAGGAAAATCGCTGTCTAGTGCTGGAACTACCAAAGCTAAGTGTATCTGCTGTAAACTTTTGGTAGCTATTCCTCCGGCTGTTGTTTGTATTAATTGTCATGACAAACTTGTTAAAGCAGATAATATTTCCTTTAGTAATGTACCATTGCCTGTTGCAGTTCCCTCAACATCTAAGGTGCAGAATGTTCCTGACAACATAAGAGATTTTTTTTCTGAATCCATCAAGAAGGCTATGTCTGTTATTTCTCCTTCTAGTAAACATAAAAAATCTTTTAAAACTTCTCTCTCTACAGATGAATTTTTAAATGAACATCATCATTCTGATTCTGATGACTCTTCTGGTTCAGAGGATTCTGTCTCAGAGATTGATGCTGATAAATCTTCATATTTATTTAAAATGGAATTTATTCGTTCTTTACTTAAAGAAGTACTAATTGCTTTAGAAATCGAGGATTCTGGTCCTCTTGATACTAATTCTAAACGTTTAGATAAGGTGTTTAAATCTCCTGTGGTTATTCCAGAAGTTTTTCCTGTTCCCAATGCTATTTCTGAAGTAATTTCCAGAGAATGGGATAAATTGGGTAATTCATTTACTCCTTCTAAACGTTTTAAGCAATTATATCCTGTGCCGTCTGACAGATTAGAATTTTGGGACAAAATCCCTAAAGTTGATGGGGCTATTTCTACCCTTGCTAAACGTACTACTATTCCTACGTCAGATGGTACTTCGTTTAAAGATCCTTTAGATAGGAAAATTGAATCCTTTCTAAGAAAAGCTTATCTGTGTTCAGGTAATCTTCTTAGACCTGCTATATCTTTGGCTGATGTTGCTGCAGCTTCAACTTTTTGGTTGGAGACTTTAGCACAACAAGTAACAGATCATGATTCTCATAATATTATTCTTCTTCTTCAGCATGCTAATAATTTTATCTGTGATGCCATTTTTGATATTATCAGAGTTGATGTCAGGTTTATGTCTCTAGCTATTTTAGCTAGAAGAGCTTTATGGCTTAAAACTTGGAATGCTGATATGGCTTCTAAATCAACTCTACTTTCCATTTCTTTCCAGGGTAACAAATTATTTGGTTCTCAGTTGGATTCCATTATCTCAACTGTTAATGGTGGGAAAGGAACTTTTTTACCACAGGATAAAAAAATCTAAGGGTAAAAACAGGGCTAATAATCGTTTTCGTTCCTTTCGTTTCAACAAAGAACAAAAGCCTGATCCTTCATCCTCAGGAGCAGTTTCAGTTTGGAAACCATCTCCAGTCTGGAATAAATCCAAGCCTTCTAGAAAGGCAAAGCCTGCTTCTAAGTCCACATGAAGGTGCGGCCCTCATTCCAGCTCAGCTGGTAGGGGGCAGGTTACGTTTTTTCAAAGAAATTTGGATCAATTCTGTTCACAATCTTTGGATTCAGAACATTGTTTCAGAAGGGTACAGAATTGGTTTCAAGATGAGACCTCCTGCAAAGAGATTTTTTCTTTCCCGTGTCCCAGTAAATCCAGTGAAAGCTCAAGCATTTCTGAATTGTGTTTCAGATCTAGAGTTGGCTGGAGTAATTATGCCAGTTCCAGAACAGGGGATGGGGTTTTATTCAAATCTCTTCATTGTACCAAAGAAGGAGAATTCCTTCAGACCAGTTCTGGATCTAAAAATATTGAATCGTTATGTAAGGATACCAACGTTCAAAATGGTAACTGTAAGGACTATCTTGCCTTTTGTTCAGCAAGGGCATTATATGTCCACAATAGATTTACAGGATGCTTATCTGCATATTCCGATTCATCCAGATCATTATCAGTTCCTGAGATTCTCTTTTCTGGACAAGCATTACCAGTTTGTGGCTCTGCCGTTTGGCCTAGCTACAGCTCCAAGAATTTTTACAAAGGTTCTCGGTGCCCTTCTGTCTGTAATCAGAGAACAGGGTATTGTGGTATTTCCTTATTTGGACGATATCTTGGTACTTGCTCAGTCTTTACATTTAGCAGAATCTCATACGAATCGACTTGTGTTGTTTCTTCAAGATCATGGTTGGAGGATCAATTTACCAAAAAGTTCATTGATTTCTCAGACAAGGGTAACTTTTCTGGGTTTCCAGATAGATTCAGTGTCCATGACTCTGTCTTTAACAGACAAGAGACGTCTAAAATTGATTTCAGCTTGTCGAAACCTTCAGTCACAATCATTCCCTTCGGTAGCCTTATGCATGGAAATTCTAGGTCTTATGACTGTTGCATCGGACGCGATCCCCTTTGCTCATTTTCACATGCGACCTCTTCAGCTCTGTATGCTGAATCAATGGTGCAGGGATTACACAAAGATATCTCAATTAATATCTTTAAAACCGATTGTACGACACTCTCTAACGTGGTGGACAGATCACCATCGTTTAATTCAAGGGGCTTCTTTTGTGCTACCGACCTGGACTGTAATTTCAACAGATGCAAGTCTCACAGGTTGGGGAGCTGTGTGGGGATCTCTGACGGCACAAGGAGTTTGGGAATCTCAGGAGGTGAGATTACCGATCAATATTTTGGAACTCCGTGCAATTTTCAGAGCTCTTCAGTCTTGGCCTCTTCTGAAGAGAGAATCGTTCATTTGTTTTCAGACAGACAATGTCACAACTGTGGCATACATCAATCATCAAGGAGGGACTCACAGTCCTCTGGCTATGAAAGAAGTATCTCGAATTCTGGTTTGGGCGGAATCCAGCTCCTGTCTAATCTCTGCGGTTCATATCCCAGGTATAGACAATTGGGAAGCGGATTATCTCAGTCGCCAAACGTTGCATCCGGGCGAATGGTCTCTTCACCCAGAGGTATTTCTTCAGATTGTTCAAATATGGGAGCTTCCAGAAATAGATCTGATGGCGTCTCATCTAAACAAGAAACTTCCCAGGTATCTGTCCAGATCCCGGGATCCTCAGGCGGAAGCAGTGGATGCATTATCACTTCCTTGGAAGTATCATCCCGCTTATATCTTTCCGCCTCTAGTTCTTCTTCCAAGAGTAATCTCCAAGATTCTGAAGGAATGCTCGTTTGTTCTGCTGGTAGCTCCGGCATGGCCTCACAGGTTTTGGTATGCGGATCTTGTCCGGATGGCCTCTTGCCATCCGTGGACTCTTCCGCTACGACCAGACCTTCTGTCGCAAGGTCCTTTTTTCCATCAGGATCTCAAATCCTTAAATTTAAAGGTATGGAGATTGAACGCTTGATTCTTAGTCAAAGAGGTTTCTCTGACTCTGTGATTAATACTATGTTACAGGCTCGTAAATCTGTATCCAGAGAGATATATTATAGAGTCTGGAAGACTTATATTTCTTGGTGTCTTTCTCATCATTTTTCTTGGCATTCTTTTAGAATTCCAAGAATTTTACAGTTTCTTCAGGATGGTTTAGATAAAGGTTTGTCCGCAAGTTCCTTGAAAGGACAAATCTCTGCTCTTTCTGTTCTTTTTCACAGAAAGATTGCTAATCTTCCTGATATTCATTGTTTTGTACAAGCTTTGGTTCGTATAAAACCTGTCATTAAGTCAATTTCTCCTCCTTGGAGTTTGAATTTGGTTCTAGGGGCTCTTCAAGCTCCTCCGTTTGAACCTATGCATTCATTGGACATTAAATTACTTTCTTGGAAAGTTTTGTTCCTTTTGGCAATCTCTTCTGCCAGAAGAGTTTCTGAATTATCTGCTCTTTCTTGTGAGTCTCCTTTTCTGATTTTTCATCAGGATAAGGCAGTGTTGCGAACTTCTTTTGAATTTTTACCTAAAGTTGTGAATTCCAACAACATTAGTAGAGAAATTGTGGTTCCTTCATTATGTCCTAATCCTAAGAATTCTAAGGAGAAATCGTTACATTCTTTGAATGTTGTTAGAGCTTTGAAATATTATGTTGAAGCTACTAAGTCTTTCCGAAAGACTTCTAGTTTATTTGTTATCTTTTCCGGTTCTAGAAAAGGCCAGAAAGCTTCTGCCATTTCTTTGGCATCTTGGTTGAAATCTTTAATTCATCTTGCCTATGTTGAGTCGGGTAAAACTCCGCCTCAAAGGATTACAGCTCATTCTACTAGGTCAGTTTCTACTTCCTGGGCGTTTAGGAATGAAGCTTCGATTGATCAGATTTGCAAAGCAGCAACTTGGTCCTCTTTGCATACTTTTACTAAATTCTACCATTTTGATGTATTTTCTTCTTCTGAAGCAGTTTTTGGTAGAAAAGTACTTCAGGCAGCGGTTTCAGTTTGAATCTTCTGCTTATGTTTTTCATTAAACTTTATTTTGGGTGTGGATTATTTTCAGCAGGAATTGGCTGTCTTTATTTTATCCCTCCCTCTCTAGTGACTCTTGAGTGGAAAGATCCACATCTTGGGTAATCATTATCCCATATGTCACTAGCTCATGGACTCTTGCTAATTACATGAAAGAAAACATAATTTATGTAAGAACTTACCTGATAAATCCATTTCTTTCATATTAGCAAGAGTCCATGAGGCCCACCCTTTTTTTGTGGTGGTTATGATTTTTGTATAAAGCACAATTATTCCAATTCCTTATTTTATATGCTTTCGCACTTTTTTATCACCCCACTTCTTGGCTATTCGTTAAACTGAATTGTGGGTGTGGTGAGGGGTGTATTTATAGGCATTTTGAGGTTTGGGAAACTTTGCCCCTCCTGGTGGGAATGTATATCCCATACGTCACTAGCTCATGGACTCTTGCTAATATGAAAGAAATGAATTTATCAGGTAAGTTCTTACATAAATTATGTTTTTTTGCAGGTTGGAATGTCTGCAATCACTTATTACTTAACCAGGTAAACGTTTCAGTGTAGTGTATATCCCTGGACAGCAATGTTAAGTAATCATGAAGTGTAATTATGACCATGCATTACAGCTAAACAATGCATTGTGTACTGTCATAAACCCACAATTATATCAAGATTTCAAATAAATGACTGAAGTGTATAACAAGAAAAACTGACATAAGTCAATATCTACAGATTAATGCAGGAAATACAATTACAATTGGGTTTAAAGAACACAACATTGCAGTCCTGTGTGTGAGATGTGTATGTAAAGTATATAAACAGAAGACTGCAATAAATAACATGACAATGTCACATAATAAAGTGCTAATGTATATTTACAAGGCTGTGGTCATAATTCATTTTATTTGCTTTCGGTAAAACATCAGGCACTGGTTGGTGTTCAGCATGAAGAATAGTTATGGCTCTGGACTAGAGCAATGTATATTGGAATTAAATGTTTTTAAAAATACAATGAAGAGGTGAAGAAAGCAAAAGGTAATACAAATTTATTGATATAGTCTAACCTTTAAAGGGACATAAAACCCCAAATTACTTTCACTATTCAGATAGAGCATATAATTTTTAACAACTATCCAATTTTCTTCTATTTTCAAATTTGCTTCATTCTCTTGGTATCCTCTGCTGAAGGAGAAGAAATACACTACTGGGAACTAGCTGAACACATATACAGAATCTGTTGGTGCTCTACAAATAACTAATAGTCTAGTGAGCCAATCACAAGAGGCAAATGTTTGTAGCTACCAATCACAAGCTAGCTCCCAGTAGTGTAGGATACGTATATATTCTTTTTCAACAAAAGAAGTTTGAAAATAGAAGTGAATTTAAAAGTGTCTTAAAATTGCATGCTCTATCTGAATCATGCAAGTTTAAAAAGGGACATGAAACCTATTTATTTTGACTTTCATGATTCAGATACAGCATGCAACTTTCCAATGTACTTCTATTATCTCATTTGTTTTGTTCTCTTTACATCCTTTGTTGAAAAAATACCTAGTTAGGCTCCGAAGCTGCTGATTGGTGGCTGCACATATGTTCCTCCTGTTATTGGCTCATCCAAGTAAAGAAGTAAATTGGAAAATTATTTATAATTGCATACTCAAAATCATGGAAGAATAAATGTGGGTTTCCTGTCCCTTTAAATAGACCGTCTACTCCATAATTTTTATTGTTTTAAAAGATAATACCTTTCATTACCCATTCCCCAGTTTTGCATAACCAACAGTTATACTACACGTTTTACCTCTGTGATTACCTTGTATCTAAACCTCTGCAGGCTGCCCCCTTATTTTAGTTATGTTATTTTGACAGACTTGCATTTTAGCCAATCAGTGCTTAATCATAAATAACTCCATAGGAGTGAGCAAAATATTTTCTATATGTCCCACATAAACTAACTGAAAAACTGTCAAAATGCACTTAGATAAGAGGTGGCTTTTAAGGGCTTGGAAATTAGCTTAAAGGGACACTGAACCCATATTTTTTTCTTTAAGGATTCCGATACAGCATGCACTTTTAAGCAAATATCCTATTATCAATTTTTCATCGTTCTCTTGCTATCTTTATTTAAAAAGCAGGAATATGATGTATAGGAGCCAGCCCATTTTTGGTTTAGACCCTGGGTTATGCTTGCTTATTGGTGGGTAAATGTCAGCCTCAAATAAGCATGTACTATCCGTAGTGCTGAACCGAAAATGGGCTGGCTGCTAAGATTTACATTCATGATTTTCAAATAAAGATAGCAAGAGAATGATGAAAATAGCAGTAAATTAGAAAGTTGCTTAAAAATCGCATGCTCTATCAAATCGTAAACAAAAAGATTTGGGTTCAGTGTCCCTTTAAGAGACTACCTAGTTTAACTTTCAACAAACAATACCAAAAGAACAAAGTAAACTTGATGATAAAAGTAAACTGGAAAGCTGTTTAAAATTGCATGTCCTTTCTGAATCAAACAGTTTTAATTTTGATTAGACTGTCCCCTTAATTTTTACTTTAATATCCCTTTAAGAAACTTATCAAAACTTTTGATGGTAAATACACTGCTTAGATAAATAATTAGATACACTTTTCTAGATTTGAAAATATCAGTAAAGAAGTAATCTAACTTTTTAGCTTACAACGCTTAGTTTTTATTCTATTTTAAAATATTAATTTATAAAATTAAGTTATGTAAAAAAAAACATGGAATGCAGCAAATTAATAAAAACATATGCAAGGTCAGCAATCAAAATAGATTTTGAATATGAATCTATTTTTTTTTATACAGAAAATGCTAGGAAATGTGCATGACCATAGTTATGCTGTCAGAAATTTGGTAGACAATGACAACTCTCCAAAAAGAATGCAAAAAAGCACGAATACTAACATATACCATCTTTAAACTGTATACAGGATTTTCTATAATATTATTAACCATTTTAAATCTTACAACTGATCGGTTTAACTTTTGGTGATGGAAATTATATTAGTCAATCGACTATGTCTCCAAGTAACAAACCAGTTTGCAAAAACATACTACCGCTGTCAAATTAATTAATCCCCCACCACACCTTACTAAATACCCGTGACTTCTCATGTAGAATTAGTGAAATTAAAAATCCAGTTGTATAATAAATATATATACACTTAATTTATGTCTTATGATAACCTAGTCCTAGACTACTGGGCTTCTCTATAGTCTACTGTCCCCCAATGGATCGCACCTTTCCCCGTGCAACAGGCCGGCTGGCTTACTTACAGCGACGGGTTTCTGGGCAGGTCCCTGCAGCACTCGGGATATGAGGGACAACATCTTTTGCATGAGTTGCAGTGCTTAGGGCGACGCAAAAACGGTGACACAAACGACCTCAACCCAAGTAGGAGTTTGTAACCTTCCAAGGGACCTGCGCAGTTGACAGGCGGCGTCTACTGTTTACGTCAGACCAGCGCCCAACAACTACATCTATTCATAGCTTACGGTGTGCGGTAAAGACATCTTTGATATGGGCAGATTGACGGGACAACGTTATTTGTAGTTTTAATGTTTTTAATTGATACAGCACAGTGATTTGGAAATAATTTAATGCTGGAATTCTTGCGTGTTATTTCACGCTCTCACATACGACAAGGAAGTTGGTGTATTATTCAAGCTGTTTCTTATTCGTGAAATTCTGTTTCTTATTCATGGAAGTTGGTTTTGAATAAGTAACTTATATTTTCAAACGGTTAATGACCATTGGGCCACTGATTTCACTATGAATATATGTAGGGTAGATGATCCCCCTCCATGACATGCAATTGTTTTTCGCCTGGCCCAATGGAGTTTTGGGCACAGAAATTGATGCCATCCTGGCATAGGTGCTATAATTCTCAGGGTAGATACCCTTCCATGACATGCAATTGTTTTTAGCCTGGCCAAATGGTGTTTTGTGCACATAAATTGATGCCAACCCTGGCATAGGTGCTGTAATTCTCAGGGTAGATACCCTTCCATGACATGCAATTGTTTTTAGCCTGGCCAAATGGTCTTTTGTGCACATAAATTGATGCCAACCCTGGCATAGGTGCTGTAATTCTCATTTTTTTTAAAAAAGTAACTGATATTTTCAAAAGGTGAATAACCATTGGGCCACTAATTTCACTATGAATATATACAGGGTAGATCCCCCTCCATGACATGCAATTGTTTTTAGCCTGGCCCAATGGTGTTTCTGGCACAGAAATTGATGCCGACCCTGGCATAGGTGCTGTAATTCTCATTTTTAATAAGTAACTGATATTTTCAAAGGGTTAATGACCATAATGACCATTGGGCCACTGATTTCACTATGAATATACACAGGGTAGATAACTCTCCATGACATGCAATTGTTTTTAGCCTGGTCCAATGGTGTTTCTGGCACAGAATTTGATGCCTACCCTGGCCTAGGTGCTGTAATTCTAATTTTTTAATAAGTAACCAATATTTTCAAAAGGTGAATAACCATTGGGCCACTGATTTCACTATGAATATATACAGGGTAGATCCCCCTCCATGATATGCAATTTTTTTTAGCCTGGCCCAATGGTGTTTTGGGCACAGGAATTGATGCCAACAATGGCATAGGTGCTGTAATTACCATTTTTGAATAAGTAACTGATATTTTCAAAGGGTTAATGATGATTGGGCCACTGATTTTACTGTTAATATATGTAGGGTAGATCCCCCTCCATGACATGCAATTGTTTTTCGCCTGATCCAATGGTGTTTTTGGCACAGACATTGATGCCAACCCTGGCATAGGCGCTGTAATTCTCATTTTTGAATAAGTGATATTTTCAAAGGGTTAATAACCATTGGGCCACAGATTTCACTATGAATATACACAGGGTCACTATGAATATATACAGGGTAGATAACTCTCCATGACATGCAATTGTTTTTAGCCTGGCCCAATGGTGTTTTTGGCACAGAAATCAATGTCAATCCTGGCATAGGTGCTGTTATTCCCATTTTTTAATAAGTAACTGTTATTTGCAAACGGTTTATGACCATTGGGCCACTGATTTGACTGTTAATATATGTAGGGTAGATCCCCCTCCATGACATGCAATTGTTTTTAGCCTGGCCCAATGGTGTTTTGGGCACAGAAATTGCTACCAACCATGGCATAGGTGCTATAATTTCCATTTTTTAATAAGTGATATTTTCAAAGGGTTAATAACCATTGGGCCACTGATTTTACTGTTAATATATGTAGGGTAGATCCCCCTCCATGAAATGCAATTGTTTTTAGCTTGGCTCAATGGTGTTTTGGGCACAGAAATCTATGCAAACCCTGGCATAGGTGCTGTAATTCTCATTTTTTAATAAGTAACTGATATTTATAAAGGGTTAATGACCATTGGGCCACTGATTTCACTATGAATATATACAGGGTAGACCCCCTCCATGACATGCAAATGTTTTTAGCCTGTCCCAATGGAGTTTTGGGCACAGAGATTGATGGCAACACTGGCATAGGTGCTGTAATTACCATTTTTGAATAAGTAACTGATATTTTCAAAGAGTTAATGACCATTGGGCCACTGATTTAACTATGAATATATACAGGGTAGATCCCCCTCCAGGACATGCAATTGTTTTTAGCCTGGCCCAATGGTGTTTTTGGCACAGAAATTGCTACCAACCCTGGCATAGGTGCTCTAATTTCCATTTTTGAATATGTGATATTTTCAAAGGGTTAATAACCATTGGGCCACTGATGACAGCAGTTATTGAAGTAGCGGTCAAAAGACCGCTGCTCCATAACCCTGTCCGCCTGCTCTGAGCAGGCAGATAGGAATAGCCACAATTCAACCCGATCGAGTACGATCGGGTTGATTGACACCTCCCTGCTGGCCGTGAGTCTGCAGGGGGCGGCGTTTGCATCATTAGCTCTTGTGAGCAGTGTTCCCTCTAAGGTCACTTTTGTGAGTGGCCCAGTGGTGAAACAAATAATAAGAGAACCGTGCCTTGCAGTCTGCATTGTGCATGTTTGCTAATTGCAGGGTGTGGTTACCTAATTAACTGTTTCACTGCTGGGCCGCATACAAAATTGGCCTTAGAGGGAACACTGCTTGTGAGCTGCTGGTGCAATGCTGAATACAGAGAGCGTTTTGCTCTCCGCATTCAGCGAGGTCTTGCGGACCTGATCCGCACTGTTGGATCAGGTCCGCAAGACCTTTGATAAATAGGCCTCCCGGTCTGGGACTGGCCCCGGGCTAAGAGCTCCCCTGGTGCAGCAGTGAGCACAAATTAAAAAAATATTGCTGGCCAGGGGAGCTCATAGCCCAGGAGGAGAGACGGAGCCTGGAGTGTGGATTGTGGAAGGGGGAAGAAGAGGGTCGAGGTGATTGATTTGTCACATTCTGCGCAGCTATGATGCGCATAAACGTGTGCGCAGATTTATTCGCACCATTTTATAAGGAAAGGGAGATAAACAGCAGAGGTGTGTGAGTGTGCTGCTGCGTGCAGCAGGATTTGCTGAGCAAAATGTAAAACCAATAATTGTCCTAACTACTGGCGCAGTACTACGAGGTAAGGATCAGCAGCTGGCTTCTCTAGCTTGGTGTTCATTTACTGAAAACACAGAAACCTGCATTTATTTCCGGCATCTGTACAAATGTCCTGGGGTAACTAGATATAAAAAAGTCCAGATTTTAGCTGTGGCCAGAGATGGGGGAATGCTTGACCACCATATATAAAATATATAATATATACATATACAGTATATATATATAAATTATATATATATATATATATATATATATATATAACGTAGCATATACAAAAATGGGGGGGACACTACATTGCAGGAACTGAAAAACTCAGGAAGAGAATGAATCTACTCCGCTTCACAATCATCAACAAAAAAATGGATACACTGCTAGGCAAACTTATTAACAGACCAAATCACATCATCAAGGATGTAAAAATAACAGTACTGAAAGAGAACTTCAGACAAAGGGAAAGAAGGATTTGGGAATACAAATTTATAAACCTGTTTGATTCTTGCAGGGTGGAACCTGACCCATGGCTTTATGAACTCATATGTTTGCTAAGGACATAATTTATTAATATTAAAACATTGACTACTATTTAATCATACAGATGACTGGTATAATACCCCCTACCCAGTGTAGACAGACTGCATCTTCACACATAATTTACATCCTGCACTATGTGTGTTTACCACTTTGTTACACATATCTAAGTAATCATGTCCAGGAATCACAAACATCTTTATACATCACTGTGAAACATTTCCCAAAGCTCTGGCCATACAACTACAACACAATTAATGTTCCTGCTTCACATATTTTAATTTTAAATACATATACCTTACCCTGTATACTGTACATAAATATGACCTCAGTATCCTGAAACGAAACCTCAGTATCCTGAAAGCTTGCAATTGTATTCACTATTAGTTAGCTATTAAAGGTATCACTTGTGCATCACTTTTGTTATTTTCTTATAAAACGATTTTTACTTTCTCTGAATACACTGGTCAACATGGTACAGTGCTAACTGCCCGTTTTCTGCAACAGAGAAGGAAATGATAGACTATTCAGGATTTGGCCAGCAGATGGTGCTATGAACCTGTTTTATATGATTTATACAGACTATTATGGTCTGTAAAGGATAGTGGTATTTGAATGTGATATAAAGGTGCAAAAAAAACAATGCTCTGTTTTAGAGCATTTTATTATTGCATTGCTGCTTGCATATAGCTGTTTGTTTAACCCCTGCAAATGGATTAAACACATATGTCAACTCCAGAGCAGCAATCCAATATTACAAGAGACAAATGTGTGTTGCCACCAAATGCCAGTTTGGTCCCAGTAATGCATTGCTGCTGCTGAGCATATATACATATGCTTTTAAACTAAGGATACAACGAGAGCAAAAACAATTGATAATAGAAGTGAATGTTAAAGTGTCTTAAAATTACACGCTCTATCTGAATAATGAAAGTTTAATTTTGACTTTCATGTCCCTTTAAAGGGACAGTATACTCAAAAAAAATGTTCTACCCTTAAATGTGTTCGTAATAATCCACTTTACCTGCTGGAGTGTATTAAATTGTTTACAAGTATTTCCTTTACCCTTATATAGGCATTTGAAATAGTTGAATTAGCCTGTGGTATCCCCACATATTCTGAAAGTTTTTGGCTTTAGGGCCACGCTATAAATAAGCTGTGTAAACACAGTCAGCAGAAGAAATTACACTCCCAGTTAGGTATAGAAGAGATAAGGTAATAAAATGTTAATTTTCCATTGTTCTCTCCAAGTATTGGTCTTTGGTTTATGGACAGGTATACGATAAAGAAGCATGTATATGTACACAATGTGATAAAGTAATGAGATCTGATTATACCTACAAGCATTACCCAATTTATTAGGTTGTGGCTTCAAACCACAAAACCAGCTAATTCATAAATACAAATAAACATTAAAAAGTAAATTATCATACATTTTTATAGAAACAGCTGGTAAAAAAAGAAATTGGCAACACATTAAGGTAAAAACAATTTTACAGTATACTGTCCCTTTAATAGAAAAGGGGTTATTATTTCCATGTTGGTTCCATAGAGAAAGTTCCTTTAGCAGATTGTGATACCTTTTAATGGACACACAAAATCAAGGTTTTTTTTATTCCATAAGCTTTCAAGACCTCACAGTTCCCAATCCAATTACCTGGAAACACACACAAGGACAGAGGGAGCAGTATTGAGCCGACAGGCAGTTGCTATCATCCACGAGTCTCCTTCAACTGACTTAAAGGTTATATTTTATATTTTTAGGCCTACGCTTCTTCTAATCTTATTATCTTATTAATCTTATTATTATTATTGTTTGACTACATCCTCTGATAATTAGTTTGCCATATTAATGTCCTTTTTTTTCCTCTTTTTTTGGTATACTAATTTATTTTGACTTTAGGCACTTCCCTAGTAGGCACATAGGCTTGTCTCTTAAAGGGACACTCAAGTCAAAATAAACTTTTATGATTCAGAAAGAGCATGCAGTTTTAAGACACTTTCAAATTTACTTCTGTTATCAAATTTTGCACAGTCTTTTTATATTCACACTTTCTGGGGAACAAGATCCTACTGAGCATGGGCACAAGCTCACGGAGGGTATACGTATACTAGTCTGTTATTGGCTGATCGCTATCACATAATACAGGGGGCCGGAAAATGGAAGAAAAAATAAATTTGCTAGAAAAGAAACAACTACTTATTTGAAATTCAGATTATGTGTTAAATAATTGTCTTTTTATTATACACTTGTTAATTATGCAACTCTACTGCATTGAATGGTCCTTTAAGGGAATTTGTGGGTGTAATTTTTTACCTGCAATATATTCCTAGCTTATGGCTACCAATAACCAGTATAGGAAGCTTGGTTTTTACATTATGTATTTCAAATGTTTGTCAATAATATTTCAGTGTTAAAAAAAATAAAATATATCATTGCACACTAAACCGCCCCAATCCATTAGAAGAGTCACCTTCTTGGTAATAGCTTGATAAAGGTGTTTAAATCAGCAAATGGTTAAGCAGGAAAACCTAGTTAAACACAAAAAGGGTTCCGCAGGGGTTGTCACAAGCCTCCAATGATGCAAAAGATAGGCAGGCAGAACAATTCAGTATTGTCTAATTCATTTTTTTTTCACATAACCAATAATAAATGTGTGGAGTTAACAATTTAAAAAAAATAATGTTTACAAAAATATTAACTTACAATTACAATTAATTGCAATCATAAATTAAAGGAACAGTTTACCTAAAAATGTTCTTCCCCTTTAATTTGTTCTCAGTCATCCATTTTACCTGCAGGAGTGTGTTAAATGTAGCTCCTTTACCCTTATTTCGGTATTTGAAATAGCTGATTTAACCTGTGGTATCCCCCACCTACACTGAAAGTTTCTATACTTAAGTCCAGGCTATTGACAGGCTATGTAAACACAGCCAGCAGAAGAAATTACACTCCCGGTGTGGAGTAGAAGAGATAACTAAATATCATTTACTAAAGTACAAATGATAATTGGTTTAAAACAGATTTAAGATAAGGAAGCAAGTGTGTGTTAACAAAGTGATAACATAATGAGATCTGATATTGCCTGCAAGCTCAACCCATTAATAGGTTGTGGTTTCAAAGCACAAAACCAGCAATTTCATATATACAAATAAACCTGAAAATGCAATGTCTCATACATTTTATACTCTGTCTGCAACTGGTATAACAAGTTATTGGAAATGCATTACATTTTACAGTATACTGTCCCGTTAATATTCTATCAGTCATTTTAAATTTGAGTTTGAATTTCATAATTTAAAAGCACAATTCAAGCAATATTTATAGTGTTTTATTAAACAAACACAAAAAAACAACAACAGGTGTTCCTAAATAAAATTATTTTTATCATGATTGTGGAGGTTTGTCTCTTTCTACCGATAAAGCTTTTGCACATTGTCCTGATTATCTAGGAAGCCATGTATTGCATGCCAGTTTCAATATCAACATAAAGTGCTCTAATGTAAAATCATAAAACCTCAATAAATGGTAGTCACGGATAGCACAAATTCAATGGGCTGTTCTTCTTTAAAAGCAAACACAAAACATCAATGTGTAATCTGAAAGGGACAGTCTACACTAAAATTGTTATTGTTTAAAAAGATAGAGAATGCCTTTACTAACCATTCCCCAGCTTTGCACAACCAACATTGATATATTAATATAATTTATAACATTTAAACCTCTAAACTTCTGCCGGTTTCTAAGCTACTTTAGACTGCCTCTTAATCACATGCTTTTGTTTTTGCTTTTCAGGAGACTGCTAGTTCATGTGGGCCATATATAGATAACATTTTGTTCACGCCCAAGGAGTTATTTAAGATTTAGCACAACACAATACTAAATGAAAGTCAATAGATAATAAATACAAAGTCATGTGATCAGGGGGCTGTCAAAAGATGTTTAGATACAAGGTAATCACAGAGGTAAAAAGTGTATTAATATAACAGTGTTGGTTATGCAAAACTGAGGAATGGGTAATAAAGGGATTATCTATCTTTTAAAACAATAACAATTCTATTGTAGACTGTCCTTTTAAAGGGACATTAATGTCAAATTTAAATTTTTGTATCAAAAATGTTTAAAAGGCATTTACAGCTGTATATATATATATATACATATTGCAGGACTGTGATGCATCCCTATGGAAAGCCTCTTACTTTTTTTGCCTTATTTCCTTTACTGTGGCCAGTTAGGGACAGTTATAAACATTCACCCTGCACATATCAGCTAATGTGTGACATGTAGGAGTGTCAGGATTCCACACAATGCACTCCAGCTTCCCTGGGGGATATGGAAACATTACTGTTTTTAGAGTTAAAGGGACACAAAACCCAATTTTTAAAATTAATGATACAGATATAGCATGTGCTTTTAAACAATGTTCCAATTTACTTCTGTAATCTAATTTGTTTTGTTCTTTTGGTATCCTTTGTTTAAAAGCATACATAGGTAGGCTCAGGAGCTGCTGATTGATGGCTTCACAAATATTACTCATGTGATTGACTCACCCAATGTGTTCAGACAGCTCCCAATATTGCATTGCTGCTTCTTCTACAAAGGATACCAAGAGAATTAAGCAAATTTGATAATAGAAGTAAATTAGAAACGTGTTTAAAATTGTATTCTCTACCTGAATCAAGAAAGAACGTAGACATAGCTACTAAGTCACACAGTACTTTGGCTCATGCTGCAGCCCCCACTAATAGCTTTGACAGTGGCGACTGAAGCTGGATGCAGAAGGCATCTTCCTTCATATAGTAAGGGGGTGCTGATCGTGCTTCCTTACCATATGAAGGAAGAACGAAGATACATGTCTGTATCAGGTGCGGTGGTGGTGTGGGAAGTTTCTGAGGGAGGCAAGTGAACAGTCCATCACAGGAGGGGGGAGGGAGGTTCCCTATGCTACAGAAAGATTTTTGGTAGGGGAAAGGGAGGGATTGATCCTTACACTACAGAAAAGGGGGAATTTAGTGGGGACAGTGGGTCCCTACACTGTAATAACTTGAAGGGAAGGTGGGAAAAAAATAATAAAAAAAACCCCAACACATACCTTCCCCCCAGACTACACACTGGCATACTGCAAGTAATAAATATGGTGGTACAGTAGGAGGATGGAGGGAAAAGTGATATTTCTGAGGGATCAAGGAGGTGAGAGGGTGAGGAGGAATCCCTACACTACAGAAAATTAAAAAATAAAGTAAAAAACAAAACAAAAAACTTTTAACTGCATAGTGGTTGCCAGTACCTAAGATGGTGTATGATAATGGTAACCAGTGTGAGAGGGGAGAGCTGTTCGGGAGGGATCAGGAAAGTTGAAGGCCTCAGTTAGTAGGGTAACCCCTTCACCATAATACATTTTACCCTTAAAGGGACTGTCAAGTCAAAATTAAACTTTTATGATTCATATAGAACAAAAAACTTTCCAATTCACCATTATCTAAATGTGCTTTTTATATTCACACTTTCTGAGGCACCTTTCCTACAAGATTCACAGGATATATGTATATGCATTTTGTGATTGGCTGATGGCTGTCACATGATATATTGGAAAGGCAAATGTAACTAACTCTGGTGTTTGTCAGAAAAAAATCTACTACTTGTTTGAAATTCAAACCAAACCAAAATGGGCCTAGATCAATACCTTGGGTTGTCTAGTATATATATATATATATATATATATATATATATATATATATATATATATACAGTGGCGTAGCGTGGGGGGGGCCACAGGGGCGGTTGCCCCGGGCGCAAAATTCTTAGGGGCGCAAAATGCTTGGCTCCCAGCCTCCCCAGTCCCCACCATCTCAAGACAGTAGACAGTCACAGTCCCACTCCCAGCGGCGCTACAGGGAGGCTAAAAAATCTGACAGGCGCCCAGCCGTGCTGTGTAATGATTTAATTATAATAATTTTATGAGTGTTATCCTATCCGACCGTTACCTGCTGTTAGACTAGTGTTTACGCCACTAGTTAGCACGGTCCACTCACACTCCCAGCGCACATGTCAGGAGGGAGGAAAAAGTCAGAGCAGCAGAGCCAGAGTGGAGTCAGACTGACTAGCACGCTGCGCCCGCAATGATAAGGTAAGTAGTGTCAACAGAAATTACCAAACTCATCACCAGGTCCGTATCAGAACCAGACCACCAGTGCCACTGCCAGCCAGAATTATAATTAAATTATTATAGCCCCTGTTTTTGCCTGGGCCCTGGGGAATAGGGATTGGAAATGGCAACGCACGCAAAATGCAGCTTAGCTTCTACCGTTACCCACGTGACGTCGCAGGGCCAGCCAGCAAGTCAGCCAAGTTCCAAAGGACCCAGAGTCACTCTGAGCCAGCCAGCCAAATTCCAACTTCCAAAGGACCCAGAGTCTGAGCCAGCCAGCATGCCAGAGTGTGAGAGTGATCTATGCTGCTTTAAAGTGAAAGCTGGTTATTTTATTTAAAATTAATTTTTAACCTGGGTAAAATAAAACATACAAGATGTATGTTTTACCCAGGTTAAAAATGAATTTAAAAAAAAATAATAAATGGCTTTCACTTTAAAGCAGTATAGATCACTCTCACACTCTGGCATGCTGGCTCACATGTATTTTAAAAATGAAATCCCATGTTTAAATATTAAACCATAAAAAATGTAATTGTTAAGTTATATAATGTACTTACTTAATGTATATAATAAAGTAATGGCTGCCTGCAACCATATTGAATCCTAATTTTTAAGGATGAATGTAGAGTTTAGAATTATATATATATATATATATATATATATATATATATACCTGAGCTTGTCCCATTTGGCCAGATGCGGTGACTAACCTTTCCATTTTTGCTTTTAAATCTTAGCTGAGAGCTTGTAAGTGAGTGCTGGGTTTTCTCTGTGTGTTGTATTAATTTGTTTTGTAATTTTCCCTATGGTTCTTGCACCCAGACCTGTCTGGGGTTAACTGCTTGTGGCTCTGGGGACAGCACAGCTTCCTGTGAGTGCCAGTGGCACCCAGGGCTGAGCATGTTGCAGGGTCATAGGATGTGTACCCGGTCCGGTATGAGAGTGCAGTTCCCTTCCGTGTTTTGTATATATATATATATATATATATATATATATATATATATAGTATATATTTTTGTTGTTAAAATAAAGCTTTGTTTTAAAACAAAAACCTGTCTCCTAAGTTGTTGAGCTGTCTCCTAGATTCAAAGCAAATTTGCCAATCCCTACTGTACTGGTGGAAGAAACTCAGTCAGTGCTAATGGATTAGGGGGGGGCGCAATTCTTGCCTTGCCCTGGGCGCTGAGAAGCCACGCTACGCCACTGTATATATATATATACTTTTTATTGGTAGTGTTACCATCATTTCTTAATTCTGAGAGTAAATAGCTAGTTGAAACTAGAAAACTCTTTAATGCCCACCCAGAAAATAAAATATAGTTTTCATAGGTAAATAAAAAAAAACAAAGGCTCTATTTCTGTGTAAATGGTGTGATAGGAAAAATGCTAAAAATTGTCTGGTAGCGAAGTGGTTAAAGGGCCATAAAAAAATGACATGATCTAATCCATCTTAGAGGTTGCAATTTCACGAGTATCGACCCTGTGCTACTTTGTGTTTAACACCTGCAAAGGGGTTAAACACACAGTAGAAGTGTGGCTTGAGACCCATGGTTTACCGCAGGTTCCGAGCGGAACCTGTCTCTGATTTAATAAGGAGCACTAGTCGTATGACTCACATGTGCAACTAGCGCTGCTTATTGGATTTGCGGGGGTTAAACAAAAAGTAGAGCAGGGCCGATAGTTGTAAAATTACATGCTCTAATAGATTGTAATTTTTCAACTTTTATGGCCATTTAATTGAGCAAATAGAGCTCAGTGTTGTGTTTTATCCCCAGGAGAATAAAATAACTAGTTAATAAATCTAAAACTCAAAAGCAGACTACGTGACTGATTCTCTAAAGGTCAAACATTGTTCAAATTTCTGAAACTGCATTTTATTTTGTTTTTCAAATGAACTGTTTAGGTTTTTGCTGTAGTGTTTGTAAGTCTGTACGATTCCTGTTACAAATCTTATATGTGGAAAAAATATACATTTTTATCTATTCATTTTTATTTCTAAAAATGTAATTGTATTGGTTACCCTTATGTAAATGTTATTATGGTATTTTATATATTGTAACGGTTAATATTTAAAAAAAAATGTGAATGTTATTTATTATTATTTGAATGACTGTTTTTATTTTAGTTGTAAAAATGTTTATGCAGTTATATGACATAATATTTAAAGGGACAGTAAAGAAAAAAATTAACTTTCATGAGTCAGGTAGGACATGCAATTTTAAACAACTTTCCAATATATTTTTATCACCATATTTGCTTTGTTCTCTTGATATTCTTTGTTGAAGGCAAAACCTAGGTAGGCTCATATGCTGATTTCTAAGCCCTTAAAGGCCACCTCTTATCTCAGTGCATTTTATTAGCTTTTCACAGCTAGATAGTGCTAATTCATGTGTGCCATATAAAAACATTGTGCTCACTCCCGTGGAGTTATGCATCAGTGAGCACTAATTGGCTCAAATGCAAATCTGTAAAAAGCACTGAGATAAGCTGGCACCCTGCAGAGGATTAGATTCAAAGTAATCACAGAGGTAAAAAGTGTTTTAATATAATAGTGTTGATTATGCAAAACTGGGGGAATTATCTATCTTTATAAACAATAACACTTTTTACATTTAGCCTAAATTGCACATTTATGCTGCTTGGGGATGTTAAAGGCAAAAATGGTCACTAAAGGTACACTCAGAAAAATAGGTGATGCAATGCTTAAAGGAACATTAAAGTCAAAATAAAATTTCATGATTCAGACCAAAAAAAAATCCAACTTCAGTTATCAAATTGTGCACATTTTTTTTATATCCACACTTTCTGAGGCACCAGCTCCTACTGAGCATGTGCAAGCGTTTACAGTATATATGTATATGCATTTTGTGATTGTCTGTCACATGATACAGGGGGTAGGATATATGAGCAGATTTGGAAATTTGTCAGAAAAAAAATCTACTTATCTGAAATTCAGAGTAAGTGCTTGCGTCGTAAGGGTTAAGGCTGGCAGCGAGTGGCATAGAGGAATGGTAGTTGCAGTGAGTTGCAACAATGTTGCAGGGCCAGTGAGTGGCTTACCCTTTGTCCTGATGAACCTGGAGTTCCTCTTTTGCTGCAGGACAAGAAGCTGTCACGTTGCTGTCAGGCTGCTCTGTTTTTCATTTTCACCATGAGGCGTTCCAAGCGTTCTTCGGCTCCTCCTTTGAGATTCAGGGAAAGGAAGAATCCTTCTGCTGTCTGTAGTGACCTGGATCAACAGATAAGTGTTCAAGAATTAGATGATATTGTGCTTTCATCCCAAAATCCCCCACCTCACATAACCCCTCAAAACCCCTGCCCCAACAATAGGCTAAAACACCTTCTAATACTCTGATGGTTGATATACATCATCCCCCAGCAGTGCAGTTGCATAGCCCTGTCCATGTGGTTATGGAGACCCCTCCTGAGCATTTGAATCCTGCCCCACCACCAGGGCCTGCTCCCACCCTAACACCCCAGGATATTTCCTCATCTTTTGTGCAGTTATTTACTGCACTACCTGACACTGCGGCAGGTGCAGTCGCATTCCTGCTTACTACTATTGCCTCTGCTATCTTTGCAGGTCAGGTGGCTAGTAATCCTGCTCCTTTAGCATTAGGCAGCAGGGTTCATAGCCACGTGGCTTCTAATTTGACCCCAATAACCGTTTCAGCTGGTGTAGGCCTGCAGGAAATCATTTCCCCCCCACAGCCTCCCTCCGGCCCGGTGGATACCTACCAAGAGCATATGGAGGTAGGCCGGTCAGATCATGCGGCTTCCCGGTACTTGACCAAGCAACCGGTTCCCACGTGCCCAACGGCCTCTGAAACTTCAGTTGCCCCTGGCCTATTAATGGCACCCGGCACACCCGGTAATTTAGCCTCTGGCCTATCTTTCAATTTAGCCCCCGGTCTATCTGTTAATTTAACACCCGCGCTATCTAATAATGTGCCTCCCGGTTTTTCCAATAATGTTCCCCCTGGTTTATCTAATAACTTTGCCCCCATCCTATCTACTAATTTAGCCTCCAGCCTGCATGCTAACATGGCTCCAAGCCTAGCCACATGGAGCGGTGCTGTATCCCCCGGGATTACTGTTGTTCTACCATGCCACATTACTCCTGCACATCCAGAAGCTATACTTACCTTAATTTCCGGTGCGCAGGTTGCTCCGCCTCCATCTTGCGTTCTTGGGTCCTCCACGTGCGCGCAGGTAATGGCATGTCCTTCTTTTCTGGTAGCGGTCAACGTCACTTCCGGTGACGTCACGACCCACGGAGATCACTCCACACATGGCAGAGCGCCCATCAGGCGAGGCACAGGTGAGCACCGTAAGCGCTCAGCAGCCAAAGGGCGCCTGGTGGGTCGCCTGCTGAGGAGGGCACATACGATCAGAGGGACATTTAGAGGGCAGAGGGGGCCAAGTAGGGCCATGGATGGCCGTAGGGAGTTCCTTCAGATGAATGAAAATCATGAAGTGGGTGACTTTAATGAATTGACTTATCACCAGATAGTGACGCAGGATCAAAGGGGGGATGTAATACGCCATGAATGTTATAATGAAGGGGCTGAGAGCACAACAGCTCCTCTTAATAGGGTAACTTTTAACACTGCTCAGCAACAAGTGGTAGGCCAGGGACAGGAAGGCCAATTTTCTCAGGACAGGAATTGCAGGCACAAATGGGTGGTGAGAATAGGGAGGCTATGCCACAAGCACCTTCTCTGGCCACTAGTGTGTATGTTGTGTATAACAGCCTAGCCTATGGCCCACACTCCAGCTATGTAGAGATTAATGAAGCTTCAGGACAATTAGGTGATGTGAATGTCATGATGTCTGATGGTAATGTGGTGAATAGTGCTGGTAGCATGCGTGCAGGGGTACAGCAGACAAGTGAGGCTTGCCAGGTCACCCCTGGGTTTTCTTTGGCTCCTGGGCAAAGTGTTCGCAATATTCTGTCTGTTTTACAGGAAGTCCTATCTGCAGCAGAGGCTACTCCTAGAGCTCCAGCAATTTCTTCTGTTCCATTCGGTCCAGCCAGGGATGGTCCAAATAGATACTTCGACACCATCTGTGGTGGTGGCGGCTACAATCAATGCTCCTTTACCCTCAGCTTCAGCTGGAATAGCTCTGCCGGAAGTCCCGTCTTCTGTTCCCGCTGGTGAGTCTACTGTTTCCAAACACCTTAGGGAACACCTATCAGACTCTTCCACCACAGATTCAGACCTAGACAGTGATACATCCCTAGGTTTAAAGTCTAAAGGGCAGAAAAGAATGTACAAAATGCTCAAGCAGATGAAGTCAGGTGAGTTAGGAAAGGATAAGGCTGTAGGGGCCCCGCCAAGTCTCAGGTAGATATTGTAGTGGACAGCCGTAAGGTGGCTTTAGCCGGGGATACTTACCCTGTCCAATATATTCGCTCAATGCCCATTTAAAAAACAAAATTGTTAGGAGAATTCAGGAAGGGCTATATGTGAATATTTTCAAGCTTTCACTGAAAGCACATAGACAAAAAGAGAGGAGTGCAGATGGAACGGGTCCTAAAAGAGTCAAGAGGCCCGAGACCTTTGACGAGTGGCTGAAGTGTTTCAGAATCCTTTCTTAATGCTACCTAGATAAGTACCCCGACCAGGGTCAGGCTTTTCTGAAACATTCGGCCACTATTCACTGGATTTATCAACATCATAAGGACGGGGTGTGGCAAGATTACAAATCTGAGTTTAGGAGGAAGATGGCTGGTAGCAGTATCCTAATTTTCGGTTCTCAGGAGATGCATTTGTGGTCCCGCTTAGGCTTGGAGAGATCCCCATCTCCCCCTCCAACCCCCCTAGGGCAGGGAACACGTTTTCAAAGCAGGAATAGGCGTAGGGGAGAGAATTTTGGGCCTTTCAGGCGAAAAGGTGTGAGAAGGGCAGTGCCTGTATCTACAGGCACATATGTAAATTTTACGGAGGGTACCATGCCGGATCGGATTTTACCAGCAAAAAGACCTCCAGCACTGAGAGAAATGCTTCCAAGTTCACTCCTGCAGCTAAGAGCGCCCACCCCAGTGAGGGTGGACACTCTTGAGCCGTGGCTATGTGCATACCCTGACCGCCAGGCAGCGAGCCTCCTCTTGGCAGGTTTTAAGGACAGTTTTGTTATCCCCGTGGGTAGACCAGTGGTGGGTTCCCATACTCCCCAGAACTTAAAGTCTGCTTATCAGCATCCAGGAGTGGTTAGGGAAAAGCTTGCAAAGGAAATATCTATGGGAGGATCCTGGGTCTCTTTTCTGAGCCACCTCTTCCCGATTTTGTGATCTCGCCACTAGGCTTGGTCCTGAAGAAGAAAGCAGGTAAGTTTTGTTTAATTCAGCATCTCTCCTACCCCAAAGGGAACACGTTCAATGATGCTATTGACCCTGAGTTGCACTTAGTGCACTATCAATCCTTTGATAGGGCTCTTGACTTGGTTCGTGGGGCGGGTAGAGATGCTTTGTTGGTGAAGTTTGATGTTGAATCGGCTTTCCTCCTTTTGCCTCTCCATCCAAATTCATTTTCTCTTATGGGATGTATGTTTGAGGGTAGCTACAACATAGATCACTGTTTACCGATGGATTGTGCCATTTCTTGCTCCTTGTTCGAATGCTTTAGCACATTTTTGCATTGGGCGATAGCCAAGCTAATGGGTGCAGACTCGGTAGCCCATTACTTAGATGATTTTTTGCTAGTCGGGGAAAAGGGATCTAGTAGGTGTTCTCTCATTATGTCAGAAATGAGAAGCCTGATGGGGCAATTCGGTGTTCCCCTAGCCGAGGATAAGACCCAGGACCCATGTACAAAACTAACTTTTTTAGGAATAGAGATCAACACCTCAGCTATGATAAGCTAAGATAAGGTTGAAGAGATGCTAGAGTCAGTCAGGACAGCTATGGCTAAACCTTACATGTCGCTGAGGAAGCTCCAATCCCTAGGTTTGTTAAATTTTGCATGTAGGGTTATTACCATGGGTAGGGTCTTCAATAGGAGATTGGAAAGCCATCTTAAAGGCAACCCCAAAGCGTCTGATAGGAAAATAGTTTCCAGGGATATGGTCGATAATGGTGCGCAGGCCCATGGCTGGGCACATGGGAGCGATTAGGCCTCATTAGGAACCTCACGCTACTTGATTTATTTCCCATTGTGGTGGCAGTTGAGCTTTGGGGGCGGAGGATGCAGAACCAGTCAGTGATATTTTGGACAGATAACATCAGTGTTGTGTTTTTCGTTAATAGGCTATCTGCTTCCTCCGTTTGTCTGTTGCGGCACATGGTATTGAGATGTCTTCAGCTTAACATACATTTTCAGGCTAGACATGTTCCAGGGGTTAACAATGTTTTAGAAGATGCCCTTTCCAGGTTCAATTGGCTGACTTTTAGGAAATTGGCGTCTTTTGCAGCCAAAGACGGGCTAACTTGTCCCAGTTTTCTTTGGCAGTTGGTGGACCCTGGCTTTCCTTAGTTCCTTTAGTGCGCTCTTTACTTGCCCCAGCAACCTGGCGGTCCTATGTTAGACTATGGACAGAATGGGACCAGTTTTGCAGTGATCGCATGGTTGATGCCACCGGCGCCTCTCAGGCGATGCTGTGTGAATGGCTGATGCAGTTACATAAGTCAGGGTTTCGTAAGGGGGCGATTCAATCCCGCTTAGCAGTGGTAGCATTCTTTTATAAGGTCCTTGGGCTCCCGGATCCCAGTAGTTTGTTTTTTATTAGGCAGGCCATGAAGGGTTGGGGGAGATCTTTTGCAGGGGCCCTATGCATTGGTGAATTACTATCCCCTAGTAAGCAAAAAGTTAATAAAGGCATACAGTGTAGTCACACTGATCAGGAGGCCAGAGGGGCATGGCTCACTCTTCAGCCTCAGAAAGACTCCTCCTGCTGCTCGGTGGTAGCGATAGGGGAGTTTGCTAGGCAAAGACCTCCAGGAACAGGTCAATTCCTCATAGATAACGATAGGTCCTCCCTGTCACTTTATCAATTTCGTAGAATACTAGCCAGAGTAGTACAGTGGGTAGGGCTGGACCCCTCTAGAATATCGCAGTGAATGCGGCCCAGGAATGGGCGTCCGCCCTTAGTATTCAGCGCCTAGTGCGGTGGCGATCTAACCGCTACAGATTGTATGTTCGTCCAGTGTCCCACAAATAACAAGAGTTAGGCTGCTGCGTGTGGTCGAATGGTGGGTTCCTCCTTTCCTGTGTGCAGTTATTACAGTTGCCCGTTACCACGGCTAATTATGTTTTGTTTTCTAGGTGCGGGCAGAGCTGCCTCCAGAGTGTGGATCGTAGGCCACTCTTTTATTCATTGGAGCGGTGATTCGGGCCCTATCTAAAGAAGGGGGGCAGAACTTAGGGTTCCCCTCAGCTAGAGTTTCTATCAGGTGGCTAGGTTCAAGGGGCATGTGCTGGCCGCAACTCCCAGGGGTTTTGCAGGATGCCCATAGGCGGTGGGGTAAGCCCAATATCATTGTCATTCACTTGGGAGGGAACGATTTCGGAGCAATCCCGGCTCCCGACCTAACAAAGATTATACAGTCCAATTTAGTTTGGATTAGGGCCTGGCTCCATGGAGTCACGATAGGTTGGTCCAATGTGATAGCCCAACGCCATTGGCAGCATATGTGTTCCGCCGGCGCGGCATACAGGGTTAGGAAGAAGTTAAAAAGGGACATAGGTGGGAGTGTCACTGGTTCCCTGGGCTTCATGATATGCCACAATGCCATTACGGCAGACAAGCGGGAGCTCTTTGGGCCCGATGGGGTTCACCTGTCAGATTTAGGGTTAGACCTATTCCTAGGAGATATTAAAAGTGCTCTCCCTCCCTTCCTGTAAGTCAGGTCGGGTGGGTGGCAGCAAGTGATAACGAGATGCTATCCCTTGTGGCGGGAGGTCGCGGCCAGGAGCACACAGAGATGGTGAACGGGGGGCGTGATGGCCAGATTGAGGGGGCGGGCTGATTTCTTCAGTCAACTGTAGGGGTAGGCAGGCCAGGAGAACTCGGAAACAACCCTAGTAGCATCTCCACCCGAGTAGCATTTGCTGTTGCAGTCTAGATCGGGTCGCTGACCTCTTCAGTCCGTGGTTAGGCTTAGCATCTCATTTGCCGCCATCTAATTTAGAGTTTGTCGGTTTATTTATTTATATATATATTTATATATTGGTAATAAAAGGGGACCAGTGATGGTCTGTTTATTCCCAAATAAAGTGTCTGTGTCTAATTTATGGGAAAGGGTAGAGGGTGAGTTAGCTGAAAGTTCAACAAGTTAAAATTTCCCCCTTTCCCAGTTGGGTTATGGTACCTCTGGTAGCGAGCTGGTAAGCCTTTAATCCCTTATGCATTATCCTGGTATTATGCATTTGTTGATTAGGCAATCCTACTGAATTAATGGTCCTTTAAAAGAATATGAAACCCAAAAATGTTCTTTGTGTAATTCAGACAGACCATAGCATTTTCCAAGTTTCCAATTTACTTTTATTAATAAATTTGCTTCATTCCCGTGATATTCTGTGTTGAAGAAATGCCTAGGTAGGCATCTGGAGCACTACATGACAGGAAATAGTGCTGCCATCTAGTGCTCTTGCAAAGGATAACATTGACTGCTGCCATATAGTGCTTCAGAAATGGGCAGGTCCATAAGCTTACATCCATGTTTTTCAACAAAAGATACCAAGAGAATGAAAAATAATAATAGAAATAAAAAGTTTGGGTTTCATATTCCTTTAATGACTTTGATCATAATCTCACCATTAAAAGTAGGGTCCTTTGCAACCTCGCCTTGTCTGTGAATCCAGCCCGTTGAATCAATTCTCTAATATGATAGAAATGTTCTTTGCAGTACATTGTGATATAGTGAAAATTGCAATGTGCTTGTAAGTACCTTCTTCTATTCTTCTACTCTACCCCCCTGTGACACCCTTAAAGTGATGGTAAACTTTCCCCTTTGTATAAACAGATCTGGAATGTTAGCGATATTTTAAATGGAGTTTAATTCATCAGTTGTAATGAAGATGCGCTATAACTTACTTTTTTATGTAGCGCTGAAGTTCACTCCAGGTGTCCACTTCAAAAGTTTTTTTTTTGTCAGTTAAGGGTTTAACCCCTCACGACCGAGGACGTGTCAGGCACGTCCTACAAAAAAATACCCTTAAGGACCAAGAACGTGCCTGACACGTCCTCTGGGGTTTGAAGCGCTGGCAGCGATCATGATTGCTTCCAGCCACTTCCAGGGTATTGTAGTGATGCCTCGATATTGAGGCATCACTGCAATACCCTTTTTAAACCACCGATGCAGAGAGGGCCACTCTGTGGTCCTCCCTGCATCGGCCATTGATGGTGCCGATCTTTGGTGCGTGGGAGCAGCAGCTGGAAGGCGGGTGGGCGGCTCATCAAGTGCTGGTTCCGGTTCGTATGCACACCGATGTGTGCGTGTTCACTCGAGGGCGTGGCGGGGTGGACGGGGGGGGGTGCGCATCACATTTACACAATCCAAATTCAAGAATGCACATGAAGGAGGGAGAGGGAGGGAGGGAGAGGAAGGGGGGATATTAAATATTGGCCAACAGATCGCAGCTACACTACAGAAAAAACTTTATTTTTAATATAAAATTAAACCCCCCCCCCCACCCACTTTTTTGGGCAAACTGGGTCCCTTCAGACAGCTGCCAGTACCCAAGAAAAGAAAGCTGTATGGGGGGATCAAGGAGGTTGGGGGCTAAGCAGGTATCCAACACTGCATAATCAATTTAAAAAAAAATGCTTTTTATTTTAGTACTGGCAGAAAGTCTAAAAAAAAAAAAGACCAAAAAATTACTATTGAAGTGGACCGCTAGAGTGTGAGGTATTTGAACTTCAGCGCTACATAAAAAAGTAAGTTATATATAGCGCAGCTTCATTACAACTGATGAATTAAACTCCATCTAAAATATCACTAACATTCCGGATCTGTTTATACAAAGGGGAAAGTTTACCATCACTTTAATTTTCTATATAATTTTAGCTTATACTTATAAAAGTATCATACTCCAAAACATGTATTGCAAATATGGGTAATTTATAACATAGTCTAAAAAATGTATTTTGTGTTTAATATGTTTTTCTTTATTTAGAGGTTACCATGGATAAAAAAAACTGACCCTGTTTCTACCCTCTCCTGTTGAGCTTTGTTTTGGGCAAAATTCAACCTGAATTGATACAGTATCCCCCCTATAGAGAATGATGTGGATGTAGGATTGCCAGCACTCAAATAATAACAATCAAGACCAAAATTACATTTCTTTTTCCAAGAATGCTTAATCAAGTAAGTATCGGTCTATAGACATTAATATATATTGTACGGCATAGTTAATCACTGGAGTTAAGGCTCTGCCTTAAAGAGGCATGAAACACTTTGAAATTATAAAATAAAATATAATCTAAAAGAGACATGAAACCCAACATTGTCTTTCTATGTGTCAGATGGAGTATACAATGTTTAAAAAGTTGCCAATTTACTATCAAATTGCCTTGTTCTATTGATATCCTTTGTTAAAAAGCAGATAAGAAGGCTCCGGAGCGTGAACATATTTAGAACACTTTATGGCAGTATATTTGCAAGAATACTTTTAACAATGTTATACATCTGTCAGGGCACTAGATGGCAGCAGTGTTTACTACCATGAAGTGCTCCAGACACATACATACCTACCCAGGTATGCTCTTCCCCAAAATATACCATAAGAATGAAGCAAATTGGATAACAGAAGTAAATTGGAAACTTAAATAAAAAATGTATTTTGTGTCTGAATCACAAAGGACACATTTTGGGTTCCATGTCCCTTTAATTATATAGCAAAAAAAAAAAAAACTTACATCAAACTTACAGCAATACAGGTCCATTCTTTATTTTTTTAAATTTAAAATTCAGAAGCCTAAACCTGCTACATATCTGTCCCTACTTGGTCTCAGCACAGGTGATAAGATAAGTTACAGGAAATCAATGTAATAAAACACAACAACAGTGGTAAACCTTTTCTACTTCACAATCAATTCAGGATTGTCTCCTTCAAATAATGTAAGTGGTGTATGGAGCTTGGCCATTGAAAAAAGTTGCAGTAAACAATGTGGTTTTCATACACAAGTAACACAACATATATAAAAAGGCGACATGATATAGAGCAGGGATAGGCAAACTATGGCCGGAGGCCAAAACAGGCCCACTACCGTTTTACGGCCCGCAAGCTAAGAATGTTTTTTTTTTACATATTTGGATGCTTGAAAAACAAAAATAGAATATTTTGTGACACTTGAAAATTATTTCAAATTTATCTTTCTATAAATGTCCATAAATAAAGTTTTGCTGGAAAGCAGCCAATCATTTGTTTATATACTGTCTATGTGCTGCAACAGAAGAATTGAGTAGTTGGGACAGAGACTGTATGTGGTGCTCTCATTGATTTGCACACAATATTAAAAAATGAAACATGAAAATAGACTGCAACAAAGAACACTTCAAAGTGAATATCATATATTTTGAATTTGTCAATAAAATATTGAGGAAAATAAATTTCTATCTTCTAAGAAAAGTACCTACAATTCAAGCGTCACACAAAGCCTAAACTATTTACTGTCTTGCCCTTTACAGAAAAAGTTTTTCGATACCTGATATAGTACAATGCAGCCAATCTCCCACTCTTTATCATGCATGCCAAAACAAAGGCTGTCAAAAAGCTGGCAATGACACTGATCTGTGCTTGTGTACCTTATCTGCCCCAGAGTGCAAGGAAAAAATATATAAAAAATAAATAAATATATATATACACAGTACTGTACAAAAGTCTTAAGCCACCACCAGCTTTGTTGTTTTAGCAAAGTTTTAATGACCATACATATTTATTTTTTCTTCTCTTTATTATGATACAAAAAGAAAATACAGGAAATATGTACACAAAATATAAAAAGAACAAAATGGCTTCTTCAGGCAAAAGTCAGTATTTAGTGTGATCTCCCTTGGCACTATTGAAAACAAGAGAATTAATTGGCACTGTGACTGTGATAGTTGGGAAAAGGAATATAATAATCCCTGGTGCTAACCCTTAATTACTTAGATAGAAATGAGGGAAAAGGAATTGGGACAAGAAGGGGTTTAGTAGCACTCATTCCCTGTAAACATGGTTATAGTGTTGAAAGCCATTCAACTACTCATTGTTTAGATTAGTTAAAAAAACATTACTTTATTAATCACTATTAAAACGTAAGATAGACAATACAAAATCGCTCCTAAGGAATCGCTTATGTAGAATAAACTGCAACAACCTGAGATAGAATACAGCTCTAACCACCCCCCTGTATTCCTGGCCGGTAGCAGGATACGCCAGCTTCAGGTGACAGGGATGGCTGAGTGACCCTGTTAAATCTCGTGCAATTTATGTGGAAGCGTGGGAGCGATATAATATATTAAAAACAAAAGCCAAACTAATTTCTGTTAAGCTGGATTTAGCACACAAACGCGTTTCGGCCGAGTAGCGGCCTTTCTCAATGTGTTTATAGAAAAATGACAAGCCGAGTGTAGAGCTGAGCGTGCTTTAAATATCCCAGTTCTGTGTGTATATGGCCAATGGGAACGCGATTATCACACACGCCCATCTTTAGGCCAATCACCAGTGCTATTACGCCAGAGCACATTCTATTGATAGCTTGTTCCAGATTGGCTGTAAATACATCGTTATTATCCAATCAGGATGTACCTGCATTACATATGTTATTCTTCGTTGCACTATATTACAGAATAAACTGGTAATATTGCGGTGACTCTTATCACTCAATTACACCCCCTATACTAGCGTGCACTCTGAAGTAATTGAATACTTGTACTGGTATCGCATGCAGAATGGATACAGTTATTAAAAATGGACTATATTAACCCGTTTTGCCACCTCCCTTGGCACTAAGCACATCTGGAACTCTTTTTGGAAGACTGTCCTGAAGTTTTCTGAAGTTATCTTCTGGTATATTATACCAGGCTTCTTTCAGCACTTCCTAGAGTTCTTCTTTAGATTTGGGTTGTATTTTATTTCTTTCTCTGTCCAGGTGATCCCATTTTGCCTTTATAATATTCAGGTCTGGACTCTGTGGAGGCTAGTCCATCACTGTCAGTGTTTTATCAGCTGTTTCTCTATCCAAATATGATTTCACTGTATTAGCAGTGTGAGGAAAAATAAAACCATTTCCAATCAGGCGCTTTCCAGAAGAAATCGCTTGATCAATTAAAACCTGTCTGTACTTTTCAGCATTCATGATCCCATCAATTCGGACAATATCGCCAACACCACTGGCAGAAATGCAGCCCCAAACCAGGACAGACCCTCCACCATGTTAATACCGCTGCTTCTACTGAAACTACGGAGGTAGATTGCAGCATCCGCTGCTTGATAAATCTACCCCTAAAGGCCAACAGAAATACAAATAGGCATATGTAATTAGAGTGATAGCTATAAAGTGAGTAAACTAAGAACATCAAATCAAAGGTATAATATAAGTTTGCAAAAGTTATATACTCACATCGCTGTCAGCAGAGGGGTAAATGTATTTACTAGTAAGCAATATATGTCATGGAGTTCACCACTACGGTATACAGAGAAAGGGAAGACAGCTAAAAATGTATCACAGTAGTACTAAGACTACTTTTCTATAAAGGTATAAGCAAAGATGAAATGACAAAAACATGTTAAACAGGGAGGGATATTCAACTCCATCATCCTGGCCGTAGATAATGGAGAGACAAGTGTATATGATGATGGGACAATATAAATTAAAATAGCTACTACTAGATACTAAATACATCTGTAGTTAAAGCATATAGGTTAAGGTGCTTAATATGCATTAGCAACATATTGCAAGAATACAAAAACATAAAATACAAAAACTCTGAAAAACCTTATGAATAAACCTAAGCAAATATGGAGAAATATAAATCTAAACTTGATTATTAATTGTCTGGGAAGTTCAAAAGAGTAAATCACCTCCTTTTGCCCACTCCAAGTATTCACAATCCAATATATTAGACTGTTAAGGAAAATCAAATGAAGCAAGTCCAGGTATAATAACAGAGTAAACTACCATGTACCAGGCTTAGCAGTCCATTGCCCAGGCACCCTGTGGTACCCCTCTCATTTATAGAATCCATTCAAATAGCTAGTATACTCTCAAAATAGTTATCTTCTTGGGCTTGTGTAGTCTGCGGCAAGACCGAGCTAATAGTTCCCGAATCACAAATATTAGAAGGCACAGCAGGTGTCAAATGCCAGGGCCTTAAGGCATTGCCCCCCACAAATTGCTCATCCACAGGGCTTTTCAGGAAGGGCTCTAAAGGCATATTAGAAAAGGTGGCCCAAATACTACGTGTAGGGTCTCAGTAAAGGCCGTTTGGTATTCATCTAGCATGGTGCTTATCAAGCAGAAAAGTGGACTCCATAACAAAAACAGAATTGCTTGGTATATTTATAGCTCAAATGTATATTGAGCACTCTATGCGCTCCTTCACGATCGGATCCCAAAAACAAAAATACAGCCGGGGGATATTTTTAAGGCCGCAGCCTTAAAAATATCTCTGGACTATCACGGCAGGATTCAATAGATCAGATGCCTGTTGTAAAGGAAGATATGTTAAAGGGAAAGCTGGAGCAGCACATGATGAAATAACCAAAGAGGACCCTGCCAGGAAGTTCCCCCCGAGTGCAAGAATATTTAAGCTCCAAGATGGCACTACCCTGTATGAAGATGTGTAGAATGGAGATTGGTCAACCGGGAAATGTTAATAAGAGAACAGCTTTGAATCGACCTGCTGGCACAGGAGGAAAACTATAGCATTGTAAGTAGTAACCAGGCTATTTTAGTTGTGCTCAGCGGTTTAATGTACCTTTAAAAGATTCCACAACTAGACAGGCATAACCAGGAAGGCACCTGCCATTGCATTTAGTTTTGGATCCATATTTGTACTGTCTCTGTTCAGTCCAGATCTCACTGGGAGCAGAACAATGAAAACTGGTGTCCCAATCAGCTTTCATTCTGAAATATAATTATTTGGATGTGTCAGAATGTTTTGCACAAATTGTAGACAAGTATAATTTTATACAGTTGTAGTAAGTCGCTATTTACAGTTAAATATTCAGACTCCCAGACTTTCCAGTGTTTTTTTATAGTACTCTGTAATAATGCAGTAAAAATTTCCATCTCCAGGCAAAATATAATATTTTGCTTTATTTTCATGAGTTTGTTTCATGAATGTGTGTTTTCAGTTTGGTTCCAGGTTGTGTCTTCATAATGTAGCCAAGATCATTTGTAAATCGGATTTTTTCAGATTTTTTAACAGGCATTGAAACAGGCAACTCAGACAACAATAGCCAGCTATGGTTTATAAGTTGAAATAACATTTCATACCTATGGTTGTTAGAAACACGGGATATTATTTCCCAAAATAAGCATTTTACATTCATAAATCTGAAACTTTAAATATATACTTACTACACAATAAGAATATAGATACATTAAAATTAATTTGAAACACTTTGTGATTGCAATGTAAAACAGTGAATTATGCAGAGTAAATAAACTTTTATTATTTTACTTTTTTTATTCTAAAAATATATTTCTTCTCTGTAAAAATTGTAATTGCTCCACGCTCCTTAGAGAGGCCAAAAATCAAATCCTGTAGCCCAGCAGTCTATATGTCGTAGATGTCAGTTTATAAACATTTAGACAAGTAAAAAAAAATATTTCAATTTACTTAAAACACCTTTTAATTACAAGATTTGTTTTGCAGTATGGCTATAAGTTAACATACTGGGTAAGTGTGAACATTAGTGGAATGCATTAACACTGTTTCATGCATTTGTTTTTCAAAAGTCAAACTTCCCCTGCCACTTGCCTTTTTTTGAGGATACAATCCAGATTTGATTCTGGAGTAGACACAGCTAGTTACTTTCCTATTGTTAGCAAAACTTGTATTGCTTTGCAATATCTTGTCTTATCTCTCCCCATAAAGGACCCATAAGACTGTAATGTGCACTACTAATGCTCAGATTTGGGAAAACACAGAACTATTTTAAATTACAGGAAAGGTGACACAATAAATAATGCAAGTGTATTGTAAAGTTGCTTTACTATATATAACTAACATTTTATATTGCAATCTAGCACTGTTTTATGTTCCTTTAAGCTCCATAGCATGTCCAAAGCTATCATGGGCAGTTTTTTTTATATAGTTCATACTTTATGTCCTTCTAATTTACTCCATTGTTGAATATTTATATAAATTAGATAAGTGCACAGACAAATAAAATTTGTTTCAGACAACTTTTTCCTCATCATTTTTATTTTTTGTTTTGCTTTTGTTCAATATTCAGTCATGCAGTTGTTTTGAATTAGTCTTTATGATGGACATCTTCAGGGCAACAGAGGAGTTTTGGATCAGTAGATTAAACTTAAATAAAGTTAAAGTATCAGCTAGTGCTGCTGTTACAAGCCAGCAGCAGCACAATATATATATATAAAATATAATAATAATACATTTCTGCTTAAAAAGTGTAAATTTGGACTTTTAAAGCTGTTTTCACCTTTACATTAATGTTTTTAACCGCATGAATGAGTCAAATAATTGTCCCTTAGTTTGTTCACTTCTCATTAAAGGGGCAGATTGTTTATTCATTTCAATCCAACAAATAACTCAAATGTATTTGTTTTTATTTTTTTGATAGATGTGCCAAATCCAAATGTGCATGTCTAATAAAAGGAAAATAAAATTTAACATACTCTACAAAGTGTGTTGAAATGAAATCCAAACCTTAGATATATAGGGTCAGATTACAAGTGGATCGATATTTAATGCTCCTACTCAAGCTTTAACTGTGCTAGAAGCAAGCATTTTTGCACGCGTCAGGTTGCGCTTGAATTACAAGTTGAAAGTAAAAAGTGATCGCTTGCACTCTAACCTGACAACCGTAAAAAGCCGAACTTACGATATAGCGCACGTGATAACCTATTCCCCCATAGAAATCAATGGAGAAAAAAAAGTGGAAAAAATTTAAAGGGACAGTCAACACGAAAATTGTTATTGTTTAAAAAGATAGATAACGCCTTTACCACCCATTTCCCAGCTTTGCACAACCAACATTGTTATATTAATATACTTTATAACATTTAAACCTCTAAATTTCTACCTGTTTCTAAGCCACTATAGACAACCTCTTATCACATGCTTTTTTATTAGCTTTTCACAACAGGAGATTGTGTTCACGTGGGCCATATTTATATAATTGTGTTCATGCCCGTGGAGTTATTTAAGAATCAGCACAACACAGCACTAAGTGACTAAAATAGATAATAAATAAAAAGTCATGTGATCTTGGGGCAGTCAGAAGATGCTTAGATACGAGGTAATCACAGAGGTAAAAAAATATATTAATATAACTGTGATGGTTATGCAAAACTGGGGAGTGGGTAATAAAGGTATTATATATATTTTAAAATAATAACAATTCTATTGTAGACTGTCCTTTTAACACCCTACTCACACGCGAACCCTATCATATTCATAAATACATATTTCTATATATATATATATATATATGATTATACGTAGGAATATATATTTATATATATATCAAAATAACAAGAGTAATTTAGCAATGATACTTTTTTATTGGACTAACTATAAATTTATAAGTTGACAAACTTTCGGAAGAGTTCCTTCCTTTATCAAGTCTAAAGCAATACTGACCAATTCAATGGAATTTACAGATTATATCTTAAAACACAGAATAGCTAAGAAGACAGAAAGTGCAGGGAGAGGAGGAGGTGTCGTAAAAATCATGAGGGGGGCTTAGGTAACAGGCAGACAGTGTCCAGTGTAGGGGAACAGACAGGGGAAATATATAGCTTTACATAGAGCATATACTGACATAAAGTTATATATCAACATTGAATCAATATCTGTAAATATGTGAAATTGTATATACAGGGGGAATACAAAAGTTAAAAAAAGTCAAAAGTGTGGACATAGGTTTACCTGTGTACCTATGTATAAAGAATGTGGAATATACAATGTAATTGACTAAATGAAAGTACATTACAAAATTTTTTGATAATGTGTTAAGAATCCAGAGTCCACATTTAGTCCAGAATTAAACAGGTTGAAGTGCATTATCATTTTCATTTCAAAGGTTTTTCTTTCCATGGTGTTTTTGAAGTTGCCTCTGAGAATTTTGATTTTGAGGTTTTGGATGGAGTTGTCAGGTTGGGTGAAATGGTGACCAACAGGGGTGCAGTATTTTGTTTCACAGTGGTTTTTGATTGAGTGTCTGTGTAAGTTCATCCGAAGGTGCCGTTTTTGACTTGTTTCTCCAATATAGCATCCCATTTCACATGCAGTGCAATGTATCATGTATACCATATTTGCAGATATACATGAATATGTCCCTTTAATGTTATAAGATTTATTATTGTGATTTGCTGTGCTGTTGATATATAACTTTATGTCAGTATATGCTCTATGTAAAGCTATATATTTCCCCTGTCTGTTCTCCTACACTGGACACTGTCTGCCTGTTACCTAAGCCCCTCTCATGATTTTTACGACACCTCCTCCTCTCCCTGCACTTTCTGTCTTCTTAGCTATTCTGTGTTTTAAGATATAATCTGTAAATTCCATTGAATTGGTCAGTATTGCTTTAGAATTGATAAAGGAAGGAACTCTTCCGAAAGCTTGTCAACTTATAAATATATAGTTAGTCCAATAAAAAAGTACCATTGCTCAATGCAATGCGCTTGTTATTTTGATATCTAAATCTCTGGACTAATACGGCTACTCCAATCAACGTATATATATATATATATATATATATATAGGAATATCTATTTATAAATTCTTAGAACATATTCTGCTAGGTGCAAAACATAGGAATGTGAAATATTTACAGTAAATTCACGCTGTAACACTTTAATAAATTTGTATACTGCATAAATGTGATTTTACCTGTTTTCATCTACTTGTTAGCAAAGGGCTGCAATGCACTTATATATATACTAGTGGGAAAGCCTGCCCAGAGGGCAGTCTATTGTGGTGATGGAACCATCAAACCACCCTGCCATTTTCGGAAGGGCAGTCTATTGTGGTGACGGAACCACCCTGCCATTTTCGGAATCCACCTGGATGCAGCTTATACTTATGCTGCATCCAGGTGGATTCTTTCACCACCCTGCAATTTTTGGAATCCACCTGGATGCAGCTTACGCTTACGCTGCATCCAGGTGGATTCTTTCACCACCCTGCCATTTTTGGAATTCACATGGATGCAGCTTATGCTGCATCCAGGTGGATTCCGAAAAAAGCAGGGTGGTTAAAGAATCCATCCAGGTGGATTCTTTCACCACCCCTTTTGCTCTCTCTCCCCCTCTCTTTTGCTCTCTCCCCCTCTTCTCTCTCCCCTTTCATTTGCTCTCTCTCCCCCTCTCTTTTGCTCTCTCTCTCCCCTCTCTTTTGCTCTCTCTCCCCTCTCTTTTGCTCTCTCTCCCCCTTCTCTTTTGATCTCTCTCCCCCTCTCTTTTGCTCTCTCTCCCCTCTCATTTGCTCGCTCTCCCCTCTCATTTGCTCGCTCTCCCCTCTCAGTCTATGTGTTGTTAAATAAAAATAAAAAATTGAACTACAGAAAAAAATAAACAAATATTAAAAAATAAAAAAATAAAACATAATCCCTATGAAAATAAAAATGCCTCCCCAAAATAAAAATACCCCCTAATCTAATGCTAAACTACCAATAGCCCTTAAAAGGGCTTTTTGAATGGCATTGCACTAAGTTAAACAGCTCTTTTGCGGTTACCAAAAATTCTTGTCCCCCCTAACAGTAAAACCCCCCACCCCCCAAAATAAATAAACCTAACACTAAAAACCTAAACTATCCATTGCCCTGAAAAAGGCATTTGTATGGGCATTGCTCTTAAAAGGGCATTCAGCTCTTTTGCTGCCCATCCCTAATCGAAAAAAAATAATAATTTGAAAAACACCTAAGTCTAACTCCTAAAAATTAAAAAAATAAACCTAAATTTAAATTAACCTAAATTACAGAAAATAAAAAAATCTAATATAACAGAAAATAAAAAAAACATTACCAAAGTTTACAAAATTAAACCTAATCCCTATAAAAATAAAAAAGCCCCCCAAAATAAAAACACCCACCAATCTAAGAATAAACTGCCAGTAGCCCTCAAAAGGGCTTTTTGCAGGGCATTGACCCACGATAAACAACTCTTTTACTGAAAAAAAGTCTAAGTCCCCCTAACAGTAAAAAAACCCCAAAATAAAAGAACCTAACAATATAAAACCTAAACTACCCATTGCCCTGAAAAGGGCATTTGTTTGGGCATTGCCCTTAAAAGGGCATTTAGCTCTTTTACAGCCAATCCCTAATCAAATAAAACAAAGCCCCCTAAAAACCCCTTAAAAAAACCTAAGTCTAACCCCCAGGTTGGTACTCACCGTTCCGGTCTTGACAAAGGCGGAGGATAGCGCTGAAATGCATAGACTATCATTCACTGAGGATACAACTGGCACTTAACACAACGATTTTTGAGAGGAACTTCGAGAGCAACTTTCACCTTTGTTTACTGGTTTCCTGATTGGCCCTCCAAAGTAACGAGGTACTAGCAAGATCCGTGACTGGGTAGAAGAAAGTTGCCGGGAACTCCGAATGCTAGGAAGCAAAGACGCCAAAAGACAAGACAGGTATCGTACCAGTCGACTAGCTCCAGCAATATCAGAACACAACCCTTCCATAACCCAGGGAGAGGAGGTAATAAGCCACCAGAGGTCCGGTAAGGGGAACACCACAATTTATAACACAATCTAAGGAAATTTTTACAGAAACTGTAACATCATCTATTTACGGTTATCAGGAACATTATAACTGAAATGGACTCTCACTGCGTTATGTAAATCCATGAAATGGACCATCAGTGATATACATAACATTTTACTATTTTTAATTTACATGCATAGAGGACTTTTTTAAACCCCTCACTTTTTTTGAACTAACCACACCTCAAATTTGAGGTGCAATTGTGGCCACAAATTTATTTAGGTTTTATGTACAAAGGGATAAACATTGTTATAAGCAATCCTGGACACTTCTATCAGATACTTTCTAGTCTTATATATAGAATATATAATCATATATAGAGAATAGATGCAATCAGATATCCATCCCATAGCTTTCTTAGGGCTCCCCACCCCTTTCTACACAGCTACTGAAATCTTACTGGCTGTTAGGGGGACTTAGACTTTTTTTCTGCAAAAGAGCTGTTTATCTTGGAGCAATGCCCTGCAAAAAGCTGTTAGGGGGACTTAGACTTTTTTTTCTGCAAAAGAGCTGTTTATCTTGGGGCAATGCCCTGCAAAAAGCCCTTTAAAGACTACTGGCAGTTTATTCTTAGATTAGGGGGTGTTTTTATTTTGGGGTGGGGCTTTTTTATTTTCATAGGGATTAGTTTTAATTTTGTAGACTTTGGTAATTTGTTTTTTTATTTTCTGTAATGTTAGCCTTTTATATTTTTGTAATCTTAGCTTCTTTTTTTTTTTGTAACTTTAGTATTTTTTAGTTTAGTTAATTTGTGTTAATTTAGGGGGTGTTAGGTTACGGGGTGTTAGGTTAGGGGGCTTAGTAATTTAATTAGTTATTTGCGTTGTGGGTTTTGGCGGTTTAAGGAGTTAATAGGTTAATTAGGTTTATTGCGATGTGTTTTTTTTTGCGGTTTAGGGGTTAATAGGGTAAATAGTTTTTTTTGCGATGTGTGGGTTTTGCGGTTTAGGGGTTAACAGGTTAATTATGTTTATTACGATGTAGGGGTTTTGCGGTTTAGGGGTTAAAAGTGTAATTAGGTTTATTGCGATGTGGGGTTTTGCGTTTTAGGGGTTAATAGGTTAATTATGTTTATTGCGATCTGGGGGTTTTGCGGTTTAGGGGTTAATAGGGTAATTAGGTTTATTGCAATGTGGGTGGTTGACGGTTAAGGGATTAAGGGGTTAATTACTTTATTACTTTGCAATGTATGGGTTTTGCGGTGTAGGTGTTAATACTTTGTGTGGGAGGTTCGTTTTTTTTTTTATATACTTTGTGCTGGCGGTGTTTTTTTTTTTTTTAATGCTCCGTTTGCCTTCGCTGCATCCCGGTGGATTCCGAAAATGGCAGGGTGGTGAAAGAATCCAACTTTGGTGGATACTTTCACCACCCTGCCATTTTTGGAATCCACCGGGATGGAGCTTATGCTTCATCCCGGTGGATCTTTGGAATTCACCGGGATGCAGCAAAGGCAAATGGAGTATTACAAAAAAAACACCTCCCGCACAAAGTATAAAAAAAAAAAACGAATGTTGGCTGCATGCGCATGCTGCATCCCAGTAGATTTCAAAAATGGCTGAGTGGTTAAAGAATCCACCTTTGGTGGATTCTTTCACTACCCTGCCATTTTCGGAATTCACTTGGATGCAGCTTTGCTGCATCCAGGTGAATTATTTTGGCTGTGCGCGCAGCCAACATTCTGTTGGCTGCCTCACGCTGCCAACATTCCATTGATGATGTGTGCGCAACTGCCGACGGCGACGGACATTACAAACACAATTATAGTATAGATGTCTATGTATGTATACATATGTATTTATGTGTTTATATAAGTCTGTAAATACATATTGTGACAGAAAGCAAGGGCTGGTTATAAATGGAAGATATTTAAGACCAAGCATTGTACATGCTATTTCTCCTTTCAGTTAAAACCCCAGGGAGAAAGAGTGTGTATTTGATTATTCAGTTGATAAACTGTGTTCTGGGTCCCTGGGGTTTGGGATAATTGGAGAGAGGGTGGGCCATTATCCCAGACAGCTGTGAAGCTGTCCAGCAGCTAATCACAGGTGAAGTTGTGAGGGTTTAAATAGCAGCCTCACTTAGGCCTTGAGAGAGAGTTACACAGCTACAGAAGCTGGTGTGTGTGTTTGTTACACTGTGTAAAAGACTTTTGTTCCTGTGAACTGTAAAAGGACATTATTTTTACAAAGCACTTGTGGAATGCTGTGAAGTGCTGGGACACATTTAAAAGTACTTAACTTTGCTGCAGAGGAAGGATTTCCCTCTTTTGAAAATGAACTGCCTGTTTGTTATTGCTGTGAAAAATAAAGCCTTTTAAACTACAGTGGAATGTCCTGTGCTGTATTTGTGCCCTAGAAGACCGTGGTTAAAAGTGGTCCCTGTTACAATATATACACACATAAATACATAAATACATATGTATACATACTTAGACATATATACATACAGATACATATTTAGACATGTATATTTATGTATCTCAATGTTAAAGCTCTTTGCCTGCCTTTTTTTTTTCTAACACATGAGATCTCATATCTGAGCCCTTATAACTTTTTTGTACAATTTTTTTAAAAATAATTTTTATTAGATGGTGTTATTATGAGTGTAAGTGTAATTTGCTGTGTATTTTTGATGTGTTTTGTGAAACTTTTGTTTTGAAAAACAGTTAACCAGAGGCCTGAGGATGTGCTAACCTGACACGCGTTAACATGAATTGCGCAGAAAACCCAACGTGCGCAAACAACACGCAAAAAAACCTTTTTTTGCTTGCATGTAACTGTTAACGCGCCATAGTTTTTTTTACATGGACAATTTTAAAATCTCTGATTAAAGATACAAGATAGAATCAAGGCAGATACTTATTTTAATTGTGTACAATGTAATGTTTGATTTCTCTTTAGGCCCTTTCATTAGCCGACTTACATTTTATAAATCCCTATATCATTAAATATTTAAAGAGATGTGAAACCCAAAAAATTTCTTTCATGATTCAGATGGAGCATACGATTCTAAGCAACTTTCCAATTTACCTCTAATATGAAATTTGCTTCATTCTTTAGGTATCCTTTGTTGAAGGAGCAGCAGTGCACTACTGTAAGATAGCTGATCATATCAAGTGAGCCAATACGAAGAGGCACATATGTACAACCACCATTAAGCAGCTAGCTCCTAGTAGTGCATTGCTACTCCTGAGCATACTTAGGTATTCCATTTTAAAAAAAAGATACAAAAAGAGTGAAGCAAATTAGATAACACAAGTAAACAGGAAAGTTGTTTAAGAATTCCTTGTTCTGTCTGAATTATGTCCCTTTAAGCATTCAACAAAAAGCATAAAATGAATTTATAAATGAGTTACATTACTCATATTTAACAGCAGAAGTCAGCAGCTCAGATAACATTTAAAATCCATCTAATCGTGTCTCAAGTCCTATATTCAAAATGGCAGTCATCTTTTAATGAGTGATATGCAGTTGGTGAATTTTTTAATTCTTCAAATGACAATGTTTCAATCAAGGCCCAAGATATAGCAGAAGCATGGATGCTCATTGAGAGTGCATTTCTGAAGTATGATGTAGGTTGTTTATGTAGCATCAGATGCCCTCACGTGTTTCATTTACCTCATGATGATGTCACACTCGGGGGTCGATCACAATGTACACATAAACTGCTGAACATAATCGTCAGGAAAACACTTAGTAGCAGGGAACATTTGCAAAACCGGTTATTTAAATAAAACTAATTTTTTTACACATAGGTAGAATCTTTTTAGCTGTTTTTTGCTACATTTAAACCTTATGCAGTAGCAGTTTTTAAACATTTGTCTCTATTATTTAAACATTTTCTAAACATTTTTAGTGTTTTTTCTCTGTAATACACACAAATCATATGTTGTTTTTTAGTGCGCCATTTATTAATAAAATACAATATGGCAGTGCCCCACTTATTGCTGCTCAACCCAAATCAGCAAAATAAAACCATACAAATACAATCACACCCTACAATATGACAATTACAAAATATCACAAAAAATTATTATAAAATGTTTTATACAATCCAATAGCGTGTCACAGCTTTCCCTCAGGGTAGCTGCTGCTTCTATAAGTCTGGCAGAACTGGCCAGCAAGAACACTGAAAAAAAGAAAGAAAACAAAAGCGCAGCCAACTCTAAGTGTAGTATAAAAATGACTCACAGCTGTATCCATAAGAAATGCACAACACAAATGACTTGAGGTATTGTAAACAGGAGACATACGTATCAGTCACACTGGTACCATGTGACCCAACTCTCTCTCTCCAATAAGGAATACACCCCAGTGCCTCAGAAATGTCATGATAATACCTGTGTGACCTGTTTACCATATCTCATTTGTGTTGAGGTTTACTTTGTGAATGCATTTGTTATGGATACATGAATAAAGTTTTGATTCATTTTTATACTACACGTAGGGGTAGATCTATTAGGCAGCGAATGCTGCTTTCTACTCCCGAGGTTTCAGGTCCGCCTGAAACCTAAGTTAAGAAGCAGCGGTTGTTAGACCGCTGCTCCTTAATTTGTCCACCCCCTTTTAGGGGCGGACTGCAATCATCCAATCAATGTTTAGCTTCATAGACACCAACATTTTTTTTTCTTTTCTTTATTTCAGCAATAAATAAAGAAACATGATGATACAGATTCAATAAGAAACACATATACATATGAAATTCAAAACTATACTTAGGACTTGCTGTATCAATGTTATCCCACGACTCTGGGTCGCAGCACAGAAGAGTGCGTTTAAACTGAAAGTCCATTGTTGTATCACAGGAGTCCTGATCTCCGATTAAGCCGTAATATGGCATGTAACTAAGCTGTTTGGAACAGGCATAATGTAGATAATAGGAATGTCAATACGCAGATACAATTAGAAATAAAAAAAAATTAAAGTTGCTCAGGAACAGTAAAAAATTGAAACCTTGAATATTAACTCGTCTCTGGGTAATTTCTTACATGAGTAAAGACTAGCGTTTCAAAGGGGAAGATGACACTGTGACAGGGGTTTGTAAAAGGGGTGCAGACGTAATAGGCATAGGGGCGTAACATGAAAGAAGTGAAGGGGAAAATTGCATCAAGATTGTAAGATCAGTTCAGTGACATCTAGCTTCTGGTCTAGTTTCCCATAGATATAGCATGTCGTGATATAAGTCCAAGTTATCTATGGTGTAGTTACAGTAGAAGTATCTTTCAAGTTGAAAGTTAGTCTGGAGTTGAGAGAGCTACATCTTAGGAATCAGTTGTTGGGCACTATTTAGGGCAATTTGTAGTAAGGTAGTGTGGGTCATTAAACCTAACTTGTGTGTAATATTGAATAGAAAAGAGAGAGGATCTAATTTCATGTTGCAGTTGAGTGTATTATTAATGCAAGAACAAATGTCTGTCCAGAAAGTTGTCATATATGGTGGGCATTCCCACCATATATGGAAGGGGGGACTTTGTGCATTACATCCTCTCCAGCAATGGTCAGAAGCTTCTTAAAATATATGCTTGAGATTCTGAGGAGTAAGATACCACCTCATTAAAAATGTATAATTAGTTTCTAGGAGAGATGGAGAGTGGGCTGACAGTGTTAGAGAATATTTTGTGCCAATCCTTTACTGACAGCGTGAATGGTAATTCTCTTTATACCAAGTGGTAGTATATGAAGGGAGCTTGGAGTTATTGAGTGAGGTTAAAATAGAATATAAATTTATACATTTGAAATAGAATAGAGCATTGAGATCCCATTTCTCGGAGCGGTGTCAGAGAAGCATAACTTCGCAAAAGGTGCCAAACTGCGGGTCAACATAGATCTATTCTTGTGTGTGGCTAGGTAGTATTGTAGTTGGGAATATCTGAGCTGTGAAAAATCCTCCTGCATAACTTCCCAATCCATCTCTAGGTATGAGTTTAAGAAAATCTATTAGTATATGTATGGGTAGGAAGTGATGTATGTTTCGGGTATCTTTTGGAATGATTGGTATCCCCTCTGGAAATTCCTGGTTATTAAGGATCGGAGTCAGGGGTAATGGTATTGAATATAGGGTGTGATATTTATCTATTAATTTAGACCAGGTTTTAAAAGTTTCCTGGAGAGTTAGATATTGTTTAAGTTGCCTCGGTCTAAAAGATGAATATAGCCAGCAGCAGCTTCCCAGTTGGGGGCAGTTTATTATATTGTGTTCTAGCTTAATCCAGAGTTTACATTCATTGTCCTCCAGAGAGCACCACTCCAGGATTCTATAAAGCAATATGGCTGAGCGATAGATAGCAAGGTCAGGGACACTCAATCTGCCTAAGTGTTTAGAGGTAACTAGGGTTGATCTTGCGATCCCAGGGGGTCTTTCTTTTCTAAATGTATGCATTCGCCACTGCTTGCAACCTCGGGATATATAATATTGGGAGGTGTATTGGAACTGTTTGGTGAGTGTAAAGAATTTTAGGCAGTACAGATATATTAAAGGCGTTCATTCTGCCCAGCCAGGAAATATTTTTAGCGTTCTTTAGTTTTTTCAATGATATTTTGTAAGAGAGGGTTGTAGTCAATTTGAGTCTGCCACAAGGTGAATACCTAGATATTTGAGCGAGGCTATCTTTGAAAAAATCCTGTGTAGAAATTTGTTTGGAAGGCCAAATTTGCATAAAATTAGTTTTAGAAAGGTCCAGTCCAGCCGGTCAAAGGCTTTTTCTGCATCTGTCAACAGAAGGACTGTGGAAATCTGATATTGGAGGACATATTGGATCAGGTGGAACATTTTGACCGCTTCTTTTCGTGGCACAAAACCCACCTGGTCGGGATGAAAAACTGCAACATTTAGGATTTTATAAATAAAGGAACTAAAAATTTTCTTTAATTTATTTATAGATTGACATATGTACTTCGTGGATGATTGTGCCAGGGGCCCCTTTTAGAGCCAGAGCACAGTACAAGTCATCTAGTAGGCAGGTTATTTCCATGCCTATAGTAAGCACATGCTACTTAAAAAAAGGAAACATGGCCTTCACTTGAAAGAGGGAAACTGCATCACCTGTTGCTATTCATAGAGTGAGATATTAAATATATCATTGAGAATCCATCATTCACACCGGCTTCCAGACATTAGTAATTGCACAAATGCCTAAAAGGCTCGTTACTGAGCCCTTGAGATCTGAACACAAAAAGCATTTGAAAGCACAATGCCCCTGTTTCCTCACGTTAGTACCAGAGTTCTATGGATGACAAACAACATATCGACTTCTCTAATTTTTCCCTTCAGTTACACCACTAACAGCACAATTTCACAAGAAGATCCAGCCTCAGAAGATAACCAACCCCTCACCAATGGTATTCTTAGATTCAATATTTCATACTCAATATCATCTATACCATGATCTCTAATTTACAAGTTATTGTTTATTACATTTCTATATTACTGTCACTAACTATTTAGCTTTTTGTATCTATATATTTCTTCCTGAAGAGAACAAAGGAAGTAGAATGGGCCTTAGAGCTCCTGGATTAACGTATATCAAAGGTGTAGCTGAGTGCAAAAACTGCTGCAAAGTTGCAAAGTTGCTCTTACGTAGCACAATGATAACAGTCAAAGTCCCTTATAATACTGCTTATACGTTCATAGCCAGCAGAAATACATCCATGTAGCCTTACCAGGGAGCAGAGACTTCCTTTCCGGATCCGTGGATCTCTACACCAAGCTTGTCAGCGTCTCTCACCCTCTGTGGCAGGCAATCCTCACATGTGTATCCGGATGATGTCACAGATCAGGGGCTGGATAATTAGGCTGAATTGAGCTGTAGCGGTAGCTGGATCTACAACAGAAATCCAACGTGCTGTGAGCAAGCCTACTGGTATAGACAATAGAAGAAAGGAAGAAGATGGTTTGCTCCAAACTTTTGGTATGTTTCTTAGAGGCCTTCAGTGTCATAAGGTCTCTTTCTACCCTTTTCTGGAATGTTTCCAGAATATTTCCCCTACTATGTATAGGGTAAAATTTGGAACTACTCCTGTTCACTTCCCCCCTTCCATCATTGCCTTCCGATTCCAAAAGACTCATGGATATCAGATCACAGGTTTCACTAAAATGAACAAATTCAGGCAGTGATGAATTGGGACGAGTGACATTGGTATCAATAGAAGATTCCCCATGATTAAAATGTTTTTTAAGGGTCAGTTTCCTAACAAAGCGATTCAAATCAAGTAAAGTTTGGAATATGTCAAAATCAGTAGTGGGTGAAAATCTTAATCCTAGACTTAACAGGTGCTCTTGGTCATGTGTCAAAACTGTACTTGTCAGATTTATCACGTTTTTTATTTGTACTTGCTCATTGATCGACTGCCCATGAGCTGGTATCTCTCCTGTGTAGATTGAACTGGTGGTATGACTGAGATACTTTTGACCGCTTGACCGCTTGACGTGTTTTCGTACCCCCCCCCTTCTGGGTACTGTTCCAATGGAAAAACTTTTTCAAGATCTAATACTGTACTAGCTGTTCTATAATTAGACAAAGACCCTGTATCATAATTACCTTGTAGCCCAGGTACATAGTTACTAGTATTAACAGTATTCTTAGGTCTCACTACTACTTAATTTGAAGGAACAACCACAGGGTTAAAGGTATCAGTATGTTTCAAAATACCAGGTCTGGGTGTGTTTGTGGCTCTGGAGTCATCTGATGAATAGTCAGTGTCACTCTCAGTAAAAGAAACATTCTTACTGATCTTATTATTGCTATTATTATTTCTTCCACAACCTCTCCCTCCCCTCCCCCTTCTGTTCCTTCTAGTGAAGGGTGATTTTGTCTAAACTCACTGCGTTTTTTCCTATTCCAAATGTAAACAGCATTTTTAGAATAATCAGCTTTATCTCGAATAAACCATTGAACCTGATAAAATCTGGTTCCATACTCCACTTATTCAGTTCAGTTTGCAAGTCATCTATTTCTACTTTGATTTTATCTAAAGAAGCTTTTTTATATGCAATCAATATCAACAACAACCTTGAAGAACATTCAGACATTATATCATTCCAGGCATCAATAAATTCTTTATCACTAGAGTCCACCTCAAAGGTGGGAGATTTATAGACCCGCAGACCCCTGGGTATCATGCCTTACTTAATGTATTTATCGAAAGTCCAAATGACTCATTGTATTTTCATTTCTTTAATCAATAAGTTCTCCATATTGTCAAACAATGTGCTCAGAGAAAAGGCTCCTGGGTCATCAGAAAATATAAGATCACAATCCTGTGTCGTGTCATATTGTGCCATAGCTGACCTCAAAGAAAATAAAGTTTGCTTAACTTTAGTTGTTTCCTCCATGGTATATATAAAGCACGGGAGTACTCAAATATGACCCAATTCTAGGATACCACCAGCAGTATCCTTTATAATAAGAGAACAAAGGAAGTAGAATGGGCCATAGAGCTCCTGGATTAACGTATATCAAAGGTGTAGCTGAGTGCAAAAACCGCTGCAAAGTTGCTCTTATGTAGCACAATGATAACAGTAACAGCCCCTTATAATACTGCTTATACGTTCATAGCCAACAGAAATACATCCATGTAGCCTTACCAAGGAGCAGAGACTTTCTTTCCGGATCCGTGGATCTCTACACCGAGCTTGTCGGCGTCTCTCACCCTCTGTGGCAGGCAATCCTCACATGTGTATCTGGATGACATCACTGATCAGGGGCTGGACAATCAGGCTGAACAGAGCTGTAGCGGTAGCTGGATCTACAACAGAAATCCAACGTGCTGGGAGCAAGCCTACTGATATAGGCAATAGAAGAAAAGGAAGAAGACGGTTTGCTCCAAATAAAAGTTCTATTTATTATTGCAGATTAAAATTCCATGTGGAAAAAATGGTGAGATGAGCGTAGCACCACAGGGTTACGCGTTTCAGCTGGATGCCGTAATCATAGCCATAAGGTGCTACGCTGTACACACAGCTTAAAAAGTAATTAACTACTTGCTATTGGTTAAGAACAAAGAAGGTACTCCCATAACACAGGTATCGCTTTGGTCACAGCAGTGAAACACCTTAGAGACAAGGATTTGATTACTCCTACTTAATTACAAATTAAAAAAATACACAGTTCAGTATATAAAGCTCAAGTGATCTGATATATTCTGTAACGAAAATTCAGGTAAAATCAGTATCAAACCTAACATACACAAAGTAGCCTCCAGCGTCCAGCTGAAATGCGTAAGCCTGTGGTGCTACGCTCATCTCACCATTTTTTCCTCCTGGAATTTTAATCTGCAATAATAAATAGAACTTTTATTTGGAGCAAATAGTCTTCTTCTTTTTCTTCTATTTCTTCCTGAAGTCATGGATGGAGAGTTACTCATGAACTTTGAAGGTCTGCTACATCTCTAAACTTAAAGGAACAGTAAACGCCTTGTAATTGTAATATTTATCTACAGTCTTGCAATAAATTAATGCAGTAAGTGAGTTTGAAAATATTTTTAATTCAATAAGATCTTGTTTACTATAAATCTTTTTCAATAGTCAAACTCCACCCACCACTTGCTTTATTTGAAGGAGCCAATTTGGACTTCTTAGTGGAGTCTAGTCCAGTGTCATAAAAAAAACAATATTAAGCTTTTTTCAGCCACACAATATATCAGCATATTTAAATAGTGCTCTTTCATATACATTTTATAGTTTTCTGTACCTTTAAAATTATTCTGTCCTTGTATATCTAAGTTAGATAAAAGGAGGCCCATATACCTTACCTTACAACTACAAAACATTAATCTATGTGCCCCCATAGAACAGATTTATGATAGAGGGGTTGGGGTATGAACATCTTTGCGTCAATGGTAATCACCTAACTTTGGAAAGCATGACCACTAAATACATTCACTAATAAACCCTTACCATTACACTAATAAACCCTTACCATTACACTAATAAACCCTTACCGTTACACTAATAAACCCTTACCATTACACTAATAAACCCTTACCATTACACTAATAAAACCTTACCATTACACTAATAAACCCTTATCATTACACTAATAAACCCTTATCATTACATTAATAAAACCTTACCATTACACTAATAAACCCTTACCATTACACTAATAAAACCTTACCATTAAATCGACAAACTGCACTGTTACATTATGTCTTGCACAATCTTTGATTTTATGACAAGCTTTTAATCACTCATAGTCTCCAAAATCTTGTTAAAGAAAATAAATTAATTCTACCCCACTTTGATATCAAATGACTGCTCAAATAAATCCATATACAAAATATAAAATGTGTCCAAATGGAAAAAAAATGTTTGAGAAAATTTGATCCCCATGGTTCAATCAAAATCGCCTAGATTTAGAGTTTTGCGTTAGAGGGGGTGTGTTAGCTCTGCGTGGTTTATTTCTAACGCACAGAATTTTTTACGCTGGTATTTAGAGTTTATAAACAACCTTCTAACGCTACTCCTAACGCGTATATTTCATACGCGGAATCACGCCCGCGTTAGACAGTCTCCCATAGAGATCAATGCAAATCAAACAAACACACTTTTTTCACCTAACACTCGATCTCGCGAGAAATACGCACTGCTCTGTCATATGACGTATACCACATAATGCACAACAATAACACACTGCAAATGTCAGAACAAGTTCAACAATCACAAAACAAAGCACACATGCATTACACATTCACAAGCGGGGGGAAAAAAATAAAATAAAAAAAAAGGGAATACGCATATAATTTACGATACGGAAATACGGAAAATAACAACAAGGAAAAATAAATGCACACTCATACACAAGCAAAATACTCGCATTCAACATTACGAAATATTAGGACAAACATACATATACAACACTTCACAAATACGACACCATCACAAATTAACATTAACACATAATACTATTGGACAATGTTATAGAAAACGAGCACTATGACATCATCGCATTCTACACATTCCACAAATACTAACTCTAAATGAGCATGCGCAAATTCACACAACTAATACACATTGCACGCATACTAATTACTAACAAAGCACACCTGAACACAATTTACAACGCAAACCGGTACATCATTAAACATTTACAAAGGGTATATAAGCACCACACAAGCATGGCTTCTTTGACTGTGTTGCTGGTGGGTTTTTGGAGATTGGAGATTTAATGAGTTATTGTGAGAGTTAGTGTTAGTGTGAGAGAGTCAGTTAGTGTTATCGTGAGTGGTAGTGGGAGTTAGTGGGAGCGTGAGTTAGTGGGAGCGTGAGTTAGTGGGAGCGTGAGTTAGTGGTAGTGTGAGTTAGTGGGAGCGTGAGTTAGTGGTAGTGTGAGTTAATGATAGTGTGAGTTAGTGGGAGCGTGAGTTAGTAAGAGCGTTAGTGAGCGAAAGTTGGTTTGGGTGAGTGTGCGAGTGATTTTTCTGTATACTTAACACATTTACACGCAAACACATTAAATACATACATACACTTATCAATAACACTACATACACTCCATACCCCATACCCTCTCATACTACACTCCATACCCCATTCCCTGTAGTCCAATTCCCTTTCATCCCATTTCCTCTATTCCCATACCCCATTCCCTCTAATCCCATCCCCATCCCTTAGTTACATTTAGTTTACATATCCTCCTTAGTCTTCTTATACATTTTGGTTGGTTAAATACTCATTACCCTTTTTTATTTATATCCCTTTCACACTTTCAGCACTTTTTTGGTCTTTTTAGTTCTTTATTTTGACCCCATTTCATTTGGGCACACTCACTTTTTGTTGGAGTAGTTGGGGCTTAGTTTAGGGAAGAGATGGAAGAGGAGGGCAGGCAGGAGATTATTCCGGAGGAGAGGGAGAGGGGGGGAGGGGGGGAGAGGAACAGGACAGGAAGGGGGGCAGGAAGCGGGGGTGGAAGCGGTGGGTGGACACAGCCACTTTGTTCAAGATGAACAAGTGGCTGGGCCCAATGGCGGACAGAGTAGGGCTTCACAGTCCGGGAAACAGAGGGCACCATCACAGGGGAAGGCCAAGGCGACTAGGGAGGCGAGGTTTACTATGGAGGAGAAGGAGGTCCTCGTAGAAGCCTATATGGGCAGGTATAAGAGGCTGCAGGCTCAGAAGACCACCCAGAGTGACAAGGGGAAGCTCTGGTGGGAGATAAGGGATGCAGTTAATGCAGTGGGGGGCCGTAACAGAGATATGGACTCTATTTTCATTTTTGTTCCTTTTGGTACATAGTAGAAACCCAACAACATATAACATCATCTTTCTTCAAATCCTAAAAAATATTCTGTGAGTGCAACTATGGCAACAAATTTGGTCATTTACTTACCTTTACTCTTAAGTTCATATGCATAGATATTTAAGGGATGTTTATTTATATGTGGTAAGCGCTTTTAATTCATCACAGATTAATATAAAGGATTTTTTCAAGTGGTGTTTTACAACTAATATTTATCTACATCATGGTACTTATATTGGGCATTATACTACTGTGTATACATATATTGGTAAAATCCAGTTCTTTTTCTTTTTCTAACTTTATATAAACATGTTTTTGTAAGACATTTCTAGTTGATTACGGTTGCATGTACTCTATCAGCATTTGTCAGTATTTAGCAATCAATTTAACTCATTTGTGAATACTTGTATGGAATGTAAACTTTTATTGTTCACCATGCATAATTAATAATTTGCAATTGTGATTTGCTAACACATATTAATCTGACTATTATAGATTTCATTAAGAGTTGTACATATACAGTACCTTTAATGTGAGATCAACTATACATGTTAATACTATTTTTCCATTTCCTGTAAATCATTTACTCTGCATATGTGAATGTATATATCTTTGTGCATTTTCACCCAAATGGTTAACAAAGGGGTGTGTCGAGTACCATCCAATAGCCATTTGCTACCTACCCTTTTTAAACTATACACACTTGTGTCTGTTTAGGTTTATGATTACGGCCCCAGCCGAAACGCGTAAAACCTGTCAGTTTATGTGCACTCCTTGTTCAATTTTAAATTTATTCTAATAAAGCCTTTTTTTTACTTATGGAATATCCGGAACCACTTTTCTCTTTTTTTCTCTTTTTTTGATCTATTAAACATCGTTACCGGGACTGCAAGATGGAGCTGAAAAAGAAAATAACCAGGGAGTACCAACATGCCACAATGACCGGTGTCGGGCCTGCACTGATTGTTGAGTACTCCCGATGGGAGGAAATGTTGCGTCCCAGCATCTCCGAGGTGGCCATAGTCGGGATTGGAGGAATCGATACCGGGAACCTGTCACTCTCATCTGACGGTAAGCTCATTTAAGAATCTATTAACATCAGAATGTATTTAAGGATAAGATTAATGCTATTACGCTGTTTAACACATTATTACGTAAACGCATTCACAATTACTTTGCGATTACATTACTATCTAGGCTACAGGTTAGGTGTGCATTTAAACAGACTGAAAACAAATGCAAAAACATTCAGATTGACCAGAGAGATATCACAAACACGGTTTGGAAAATGTGGAAATCGTATTGATTGTTAGATTTCAAAGTGGATTAATGAGGCTGCATTTGTAATTCTATTGTAAGCAAAAGAATTAACATCTTTATTTGAAAATATGCTAATATATACATTTCTTTATTTTTGCAATATACAGAGTCTGGGGAGGAGGCAGCACACCAACTACAGGCTCCTCCTTTTCCCCGGTATGAGAGTGGTGGGGATGAATCGCCACCTCGGAGAGAAGAGGCCCCCCCTGCACAAGAAGCAGAGGCCCCCCCTGAAGCAGGGGCCCCCACTGAAGCAGATGAAGAGGCCCCCACTGAAGCAGACGAAGAGGCCCCTGAAGCAGAGGAAGAGGCCCCTGAAGCAGAGGAGGAGGCCCCTCAAGCACCAGCAGGCCGCCGTGCATGGGCAGGCCGCCGTGCGTGTGTTAGTTGACTACATTGAACAGATGCGTACCTCCTGGATGGAAAATATCCAAGGGAGAACTCGGATTATCGAAGAGCCTTTTGGCATTAGAGAAGGACAAACACAAATTATAGAGATCCTTACAAGAATAGAACAAGGACAAAACCGGAGTTTACAGCTACAAGGAGCTATGTTCAATTTCTTCCGGGAGATACATGCTGGGCCATCTGCTGCTGGGCCATCTGCTCCTGGGCCATCTGCTCCTGGGCCATCTCCTCCTGGGCCACATCCTCCTGGGCCATCTCCTCCTGGGCCATCTCCTCCTGGGCCATTTCCTCCTGGGCCATCTCCTCCTGGGCCATCTCCTCCATCTCCTCACCTTGGTCATCCCAGTACTCCTCCTTCCACTCTTCCCACAACGTCTCCGATGAGAACTCGTTGGAGGGGGCAGTTGCCCCCCCCCAGAGCCTCAGCCTCGTGGGAAGAGGGGAAGGAAGAGGAAGTAAGTATTTTTTGAGATATTTATTTTGTATTTATTTAATGTGTAATGGATAGGTATGTGATGATGTGGTTTTCATACACTTGTGGACCACACTCTGTATATAATCTGCTTCTATGGGACCGGGTCCATGGAGGCAGATTGTTTGCAGAGTGTGGGTTATAAGTGTGTGGACACCACATCATCACATACCTATCCTTGTTCATGATATTGATTGGTTTCTGTGATGTGATGTCCAAACTGTTTCCCTAATCTCAAACAAAATGACCATTACAATTATCCATGATGGCATATTACTGTTTGAATGACAATAACACAGCTTAAAGGGACAGTCAGAACATTATTGTTTACAAAGAAAACACTGTATTACGCATTATCAAGTTTGAAACAAAAACATGGTGAAATACGTGTGACTTATGTGCTTACCCTTGTATCTATGCCTATGAAAACTGACCACTTATTTGTTGTTCTGACATAACATTTTAGACAATCAATGATCAATCCAGGGTATGCTGTATGAGCTCAAGGTTTTCAATATCCAAATGCTATCAAAATGCCCTCTAGTGGTCAAAATGCTTTCTGATTACATGCACTCTTCAAGCTCTAAGAAATGAGCACACGAACCTCATAGGTTTAGCTAGCAAATAAGAATAACCAGAGAAAAATGATTAATTGGTGAGAAATGTTTGATATAATTTTTATTTTAAAAATTGCTTTTTTAATAATGCAAATCATTATTTGTTTTCTAGACTGTCCCTTTAAAAAAATACATATGCTAAAATATACTAATATTTGGTGATTGTTGTTATATCTACATGTACTTGTTCAAATAAGAAATATTGGAATCAGATTTCTATTGACGTGTTAAATAAAGTCTATTTTCTTAAAGAGACATTATTGTGTTTGAATTATTTTAGAAAGACATTTGTTTTAACAAGGAATATTGTTTAAAGTCCTTTTATGAGTGAATAAACAAATATATGCTCACAATAATATATTTGGAGATTAACCAATGTGGAACTCATACATGATACAACAATCAACATTTGCATTAAAGGGACAGTATACAATCTTTTTAAGAGAACTGCATGTAATAGACACTACTAGAAACCACAAGATTGCCATATACTGATATCAAAATCAATATGAAAAAGCTTTAAACACTTTCAAAGAAAATCGGTTTATCTATATTGAAAAGATAGCTGTAAAGCCCATTCCAAGTGTAAAACAAGACAATACCCCTTCATTACACAAGCAGGAGCAAGCTGGAGAAGGTAGCTGATGGTACTCACATCAAACTTTGAGGCTTGGAGAGGAGTCAGAAAATGACTTAAATGTTATTTGAACATAAGCAAAAGTAGACATGTATTTTGTAAAAAATTTACTATATAACTAGAAAGAAAAAAACATATTTGGTTTTTAATGTGAGTGTATAATGACCCTTTAACAAAATATACAACGAAATAACATCTAGAAGAAGTCGGCATCTCATATATTTAGCATATGATAAAGATTAATGCATATTGATTACTTGATTCTAATACAATAGCGCATATTTATGAATTCGATATGTTGAAAATTAAACACAACACAGTCATATTTCATAAAAAGGAACATATTGTTGACAAACATATTAAACAAGATGGACTATATTAAGGGATTTGCACTTGCCTCGAAATATCTTATGCATGAAAACATTTTGCTTTCATTCGTTTATTCAACCAGACAGCCAGCAAAAGAGAATGTTGTGTTATTTATCAGCTATGGGTCAACAATGTTACATGATTAACACAATCAATACTCGCCATGGTTTTAAACTTGTCTTCTCATTCACAAACGTGTGTTACGAGCAAAATCAAATATTGCGGGAATACGTAATACAATCAGACGCTTTTTACACCGTTGCATGTGACGTCTTAATTAACATGGCGCATCCTTGATCGCGTAAAAACGCCATCCAATAAAAGGCACATCCTTGATCGCGTAAATACGCTATCCAATTAAAGGCGCATCCTTGATCGCGTAAAAACGTCAGCCAATACAAGGAATCATTGGACAGCCTGGCAGGTGACGTCTTAAGCAACATGGCGCATCAGAGATCGATGAAAAACCTCAGCCAATACAAGGACTCAGTTGATAGCTTGGCATATCAATAAGAAACGTATTTATATTTTAGAAACTAGTATTTGTCTATATTGCTATCTAGGAATGTCACGCTAGATAACGAAATACTGTGATATATGAAATAGAATACATTATAGAAAATAAGGAGATATTTCATTAGAAGCAGAGGATTTTTAACTAAACTATTTAGCAAGCAGCATGTTTTAAATAGACATGAAAACAATATTTTACGTTTACACGATTATGTACGACATTGCAATTTGAAATACATTGTAACAATAAATGAAAATCTTTGGATTATTGTGTTTCATGTCCCTTTAACTGAGAATTAATGCTAGGAGATGCATTAGGAAAATAGGGATGTGTTAGATATTATATGTTGAAGGGACAGTCAACCCCAGAAAATTTGTTTTTTAAAATATAGCTAATCCCTTTATTACACATTACTCATTTTTGAACAACAAACACAGTTATATATTAATATACTTTTTACTTCTGTTATTATCTTGTATCTAAGCTTCTGCTGACTGCCCCATTATTTCTGTTCTTTTGACAGACATGCAGTTTAGCCAATCAATGATCACTCCTAGGTCACTTTATGTGCATGAGCTCAATGTTATCTATATGAAACATGTGAACTAATGCCTTATAGTAGTCAAAATGTATTCACATTAGAGGCGGTCTTCAAGTTCGAAGAACTTAGCATATGAACCTCCTAGGTTTACCTTTCAAATAAGAATACCAAGAGAACAAAGCAAAATTGTGAATAAAAGGAAATTATGAAGTTGGTTAAACTCACATGCCCTATTTAAATCATGAATCATCTTTTTGGACTTGACTGTCCCTTTAACTATAGCTATGGTGTACATCTTTAACATTTAAAAGGTACACATGATAAATACATATGTCATTGATGTTTTCAGATATGTTTAGATTGTTTTGGAATAACAATAATGACACATGTATTGATCAAACGTGTCACTTATTCAAGTTGAAATATGGTCAGCCTACCTATAGCCATATATGGGAGGAGAATTAATTTTTAAAAATATTAATATAAAGATATTCATCATCTAAAATATGCGCATTACACACAGTGATTGATTTGGTTACACTACTACAATAAAATATAATTGAAATTGGAATACATGTGCTGTCAACATTCCAATAAGATTTATTTTAAATAAGATTATATGTCCTTGTTCATGTAAAAAGGACAAAAACACTTTAGAAATGGAGATCCATTCCTTAACAATTGTGGTCAGCATCACTTAAAGGGACATGAAATACCAAATAAAAAAAAGGATACACAGAGATTATACTATTTCCATAAAAATAACACTTTACAGAGATTATCTCATTGTATCAATCCTGGGATCATTTGTTAAAGGTGCATCAATTCACGCAGAGTTTACAAAGGAGCACATGGATGTGAAATTTAAAATATACACATATATATATATATATATATACAAACATCAAGATATATATATATACATATATAAAATCATTACTATGCTAATCATAATCTTGCAAAGATAAAGCTTTACGAAAACTATATCAAGAAAATGAATCAAATTAAATTGGAGATGTAAATATTAAAGTCATTTACAATTGTATTACATATATGATTCCGGAAAGACAATTATTTGGTTTCAGGTCCCTTTAAGGATTAACCACATAAACTAGAGATTTCAATCAATGACATGAATAAAGAGGACAAAGAATCGTAGAGTGACATGTATTTTATTAGTATGTCAGAAAACATAAACAACGTTTAAAAAAAATTGTTGAAAGATCATTAAAATTGGAGCCATTTGACAAGGTAAAAGAGTGCATCACAGTCCTTGGAGAGAGTTGGCAAGGGCCAGCACAGCCCCATTGGAGCCATTTGACAAGGTAAAAGAGTGCATCACAGTCCTTGGAGAGAGTGGACAAGGGCCAGCACAGGCCAATTGGAGCCATTTGACAAGGTAAAAGAGTGCATCACAGTCCTTGGAGAGAGTTGGCAAGGGCCAGCACAACCCCATTGGAGCCATTTGACAAGGTAAAAGAGTGCATCACAGTCCTTGGAGAGAGTTGGCAAGGGCCACCACAGACCCATTGGAGCCATTTGTCAAGGTAAAAGAGTGCATCACAGTCCTTGGAGAGAGTTGGCAAGGGCCAGCAAAGCCCCATTGGAGCCATTTGAAAAGGTAAAAGAGTGCATCACAGTCCTTGGAGAGAGTGGACAAGGGCCAGCACAGCGCCATTGGAGCCATTTGACAAGGTAAAAGAGGGCATCACAGTCCTTGGAGAGAGTTGGCAAGGGCCAGCACAGGCCCATTGGAGCCATTTGACAAGGTAAAAGAGTGCATCACAGTCCTTGGAGAGAGTTGGCAAAGGCCAGCACAGACCCATTGGAGCCATTTGACAAGGTAAAAGAGTGCATCACAGTCCTTGGAGAGAGTGGACAAGGGCCAGCACAGCCCCATTGGAGCCATATGACAAGGTAAAAGAGTGCATCACAGTCCTTGGAGAGAGTGGAAAAGGGCCAGCACAGCCCCATTAGAGCCATTTGACAAGGTAAAAGAGTGCATCACAGTCCTTGGAGAGAGTGGACAAGGGCCAGCACAGCCCCATTGGAGCCATTTGACAAGGTAAAAGAGTGCATCACAGTCCTTGTAGAGAGTTGGCAAGGGCCAGCACAGCCCCATTGGAGCCATTTGACAAGGTAAAAGAGTGCATCACAGTCCTTGGAGAGAGTTGGCAAGGGCCAGCACAGCCCCATTGGAGCCATTTGACAAGGTAAAAGAGTGCATCACAGTCCTTGGAGAGAGTGGACAAGGGCCAGCACAGCCCCATTGGAGCCATTTGACAAGGTAAAAGAGTGCAGCAGGCACAACAATAATAAAAAAAAGGCCAAATGGCAACAATAAAAAACAGAACAGCAACATGTGGACGGAAGATTCTTATCTGCGCCCTTGGAGCATCTCCAGATCCTCCACTTATTGGGCATCCCCTTCATCGTCCTGTGCCTGTCCAGCTTCAGATTCAAGTATTGACTCTACACGCATCATACGTTGTAGAGTCAAACGCTGAACCTGTAGCTGGGCATGCATGGTGTCGTTCATCCCTCTCAGGACAACTGCGTTCCTCAGCACGGCCTTACGGCGTGAGCCATGTTGAGTCACAGCCTAAAATAAAGAAAATTAAAAATATTATAAGGTTAATTACACAACATAATAAAAAATGATACATTGTCATCATAAAGACAAATCATTCTTTAAATTAATTTGTGGAAATTGATTATTTACACATTAAATATGTTATTCAGACATAAACCATTAAAGGGACAGTTTACTCAAACATGTTGTCCCCTTTAATTGGTTTTCAATGATCCACTTTTACAGCTTGAGTGTATAAAATCTTGTAAAAGGATTTCCATTGTACTTACATTGGCAATTTAAATAGTTTAGTTATACTGTGGTATCCACACCTATCCTTAAACATTTTGGCGTTGAGGCCAAGCTGTGTAAACATAGCAACCAGAAGAAATTACATTCCCACTGGGTTATACAAGAGATAATGTATGAACATTTTTAAATACATTTTTGGATCCAAGTAGTGGTGATTGGTATATGTAGTGATATCAAATTAAAGGGACACTGAACCAAAATATTTTATTTTGTGATTCAGATAGAGCATGACATTTAAATGAAGTTTTTAATTTACTCCTATTCTTAAAATGTTATAATTCTCTAGCTATCTTTATTTTAAATGCAAGAATGTAAGTTTATATGGCAGGCCATTTTTGTTGATCAACCTTGGTTGTCCCTGCTGATTGATGGATAAATTCATCCAACAATAAAGAAATTATGTCCAGATTTCAGTTTTTAAAAAAAATTATATGCATTTCTTTGTTTAAATAAAGATAGCAAGAGAACGAAGAAGAATTGATAAGAGTAGTAAATTATAAATTTGATTAACATTGCATGCTCTATTTGAATCACAATAGAAACAATTTGCCTTCAGTGTACCTTTAAATATCTTATAATGTTGATTTGGAATGATACTTACAGCTGTGCCTGGGAAGGACAATCCGACACCCAGGACAATGAAGGTTGAGACAGGGGGAAGGGATGGGATTGGGTTGGGGAGGGATGGGATTGGGTTGGGGAGGGATGGGCTGCCGCTCTGGGGTAGCCTGTACAGCTGGGGAGTGGTGAGTTGGGGGCTGGGCAGGTGGGCTAGCTGTACGGGCCAAAATACAGGGAGAGCGGCGAAAGGGGGCTAAGGGTCATTTTTTGGGAGGGACAGGACAGACAAAATGTGAAGGGCCGGGAGGGTCTTGGGCCTGTGGAGGGGCCTGGGAAGGGGCATGGGCCTGGGAAGGGGCAGGGGCCTGGGAAGAGGCAGGGGCCTGTGAAGGGGCAGGGGACTGGGCAGGGGCCTGGGAAGGGGCAGGGGACTGGGCAGGGGCAGAAAAGTGATGCCCAGAAGTGGAGGATCCATCTGAAATATATAATAAAAATATATTAACATCTCATACATCATGAAATCAAATCAAGGCATTTCAACTTGATTATGTTTTCAATATACTTAGAAGTGTGTTTGAATTTTTAAACAATGATGACATAAGGATATGGTATGCATATAGGCACTCAGATGAATAGCAATGACTGTCTGTACAATTAGAAAATGATTATTGTGGTTTGGCCTGGAATATGCATGTGACATCATGATGGCATGAATTACAAATCAGACAAAAATGAAAGAATAATCAAAGCATATGTTCATGCTGTCTGATATAGAAAGGGGGCAGTAGTGTATTCTAAAATAAAAAGAATATTCCTTTTTAAAGTGCAAAAGCTGTAGACTTTGAATTTCTTCAATAATATGTTTTACAAGAAAAAAACATGTTGGATGCATGTTAGATATATTTCACATACCATCAGACTCCAAGGGAGCCTCTTCCTCCTCCGTCCCACATGTTAAATCAATCTCTGTAAAACATAACATGTTGTGTACACGTTAAGATCAGATATTATAACATATGTTACTGTTGCTCAAAGACACACATCAATGTTGCATTAAAGATATACACACCCAAAGTTATGATTTTCATCATTTTGATGGAGCATACAAATGACATTAGATTTGTTATTCTCAATGATTCAGAATTTCAATTTATTGTCTGTATTATTTTAGAAATCATAAAAGCAGAGTACATTGAACATTTAAGATTTCTCATGTGTGTATCACTTGATGATTGTTGTCAAAATTGAAAATATAAACAAACATATGCTATCCATCTTCTGAATAACAAAGGTGTAGACTAAGAAACTTTGAGATCTTAATCTTTCAATATTGAAATAAAATTGATATATAATCAGAGGAGTAAATTATATGTTTGATTCAAATGTAATGCTTCATCAGAATCATGCTCATAATATTGATTACCAATACACCTTCAATGACATATAAATGAGTCAATGGACTTACCAGAAGACTGCAAAGGCAGCTCAGTGTCAGTGCTGGATCCCTCTGGGCTCCCCACAACAACTCTCTCTATGAATGATATAGATATATATTAGTGAACACAGTTTGGACATCACTAAATCACATCTGTATCGATTTATAAGAATAATCAACTTCGAAATGTGAAGAAAAAATGCTTGATTGAATCAAGGGTATTATGAATAAAATTATGTATTTAACATATGTTTAATTTCTGACTATATTAGACATCAAATTCATCTCATATGATGCTATTGCATATCTAAATATACCCATTGATCAATGTTCTTCAAATAATACACACAAACAACATTTTGAATAACAACTGGCGACAAATATAAACAAAGACATGTGGCACATCGAGCCATTTGTGCAATGTACAGTAATCTTGTTTAGGACACAACACATATTGATCACAATACCAAACCGAATTGATTTGTACAAATATGTAATCATGGTGCTGTTAGAGTATGCTTATATCTACAAAGTAACTCCAACAGTGAATATGTGAATTATATATCAATATTGTTTAATCCAAAGAATGTAAGGATGAATTAATCTATTGTTTCTTAAAGGAACACTGACATCAATTCTTTCAATCAGTGATTTCACTTTTCAAACTGTTAAAAATAATTTTACAATGACTCCTATTATAATATTTATTTTGCAACATTTTAATCTTAAAGGCAGATAAGCAATTTCTTTATCAATAAATATTGTTTGTTGAAGGTATCCACCAATCATCAAGAACAACCCAGGTTGGTCAACAAAAATGGAGCTGCAGATAAACTTACATTCTTGATTTTAAAATACATTTATCAAGAGAATATTGAAAATATGATTATAGTAGTAAATTATAAATTTGATTAATATTAAATGCTCTATCTGAATGACAACAGTAATAATTTTTGCTCAGTGTCCCTTTAATAGAAAAATATATTGATTTGACAATGTCGCTGTTAATGAATTCTCTTGAATTGATGTAATGAATGGGATGGAGCATGCAATTACAATCTAATATGTTAGTTAAGGATATCCTCAAGAATCTTTAATTATCCTCTCTTAAAGGGACATGAAGCTCCAAATGTGTAATTGTATACTTTTTGCAACTATGTACTACTGTTATCTGAACACATGATTTGAACATATGAAAATAAGCAAATTTCAGCATAAAAAAACAGCCGGTTAATCTCAGTAATGCATTGCTTAACCTAAACCGACCTAGATATGTTTTTAGAATAACGGAAACAATAGACTGAACCAATTTAGATAATCAAATGTTGATAAAAAGACAGGAAATCACGTGTCGAAATTATTCAATGTAAAATTTAGTTGTCATGTCCCTTAAATGACTCGAAAAATTAAAAATATGTAATGTATATTTTAAACTTCGAAACATATGCAAAAATGTGTGAATGTGGTCAAAATGTATCCCAATAATATCAAGCAATACACAGGGGAAGAATATAAATTGGCCATTCAAAGAATCTTACAGTAAAATGAAGATATCAAGAATAGATGGGATATCTTAAAATAGTCCAAATTTCAGATTTGTATTACAATGTAATCCAAAATTTGTTTTTTTATTCTTATTTTTAAACATTGTAAAAATAGAATTTGATGATCCATATAAATATCGATCAATGTGGATGTATTATGTAATGTTCTGTCCATGTTTCTAAGACAAATGTCAATTAAAATGAGACATACCATACTGTGACAAGCCCTGCCTTGAGGTTCCAGCACCAACATCCAGATCTGTAAAATATTAAATGAGGATTGGATATCATTAATACAAATCAGGCCATGTTTAAAAACTTTTATTTAGTACAAAATCACTGACAAACTAATAATCTATTTTTAGTCCCATGAGATAATTGTTTCCTCAATTAATGTCATCATAAATATATCATGTACTCTTATTTTCAATCTGTTATGTTGTTGACTGTAGCTTTAATTCATTTGTTGTGTTATTTCATTCTCATCAATTGATGGACATAGTTCATTGTTTATTTAGATTTTGCTATTATATTTTTTATTATGTATAAGATTGAAAATAAGAATACTGTATTCTTCACATATATAATAATTAACATTTACATTTGACCAACATGTGTAAAGCGATGCCATTTACAGCAAACCCATGTTCACGTGTGTGCGCAATTCTATTTTTTGGGATCATTGCGCAATGATTCCAAGTGGAATTAGGCATCCGTGATTTGACCAACATGTGTAAAGCTATGCCATTTACAGCAAACCCATGTTAACGTGTGTGCGCAATTCTATTTTTCTGGATCATTGCGCAATGATTCCAAGCGGAATTAGGCATCCGTGATTTGACCAACATGTGTAAAGCGATGCCATTTACAGCAAACCCATGTTCACGTATGTGCGCAATTCTATTTTTCGGGATCATTGCGCAATGATTCCAATCGGAATTAGGCATCCGTGATTTGACCAACATGTGTAAAGCGATGCCATTTATAGCAAACCCATGTTCGCGTGTGTGCAGAATTCTATTTTTCAGGATCATTGCGCAATGATTCCAAGCGGAATTACGCATCCGTGATTTGACCAACATGTGTAAAGCGATGCCATTTACAGCAAACCCATGTTCACGTGTGTGCGCAATTCTATTTTTCAGGATCATTGCGCAATGATTCCAAGCGGAAATACGCATCCGTGAAATAAATTTTGATAAAGTAGTGTGATGAGTATCATTTCATAAAGACTTCAAATATATTTGCAATTGGGTGCATTACGAGATGAAAATAGTATATTTGTTAATATTGAACAAGAACAAAGAATATTTCTAACTGTCTTAGGATTCGATAGTTAATGTATGAAATGGCGGATGATAGTGATTTCACGGATGCGCAATTCCATTTTTGCTCTGTGACGCATATTCTGTAGAGCGCAAGAAACATCATTCCTATTTCATGTGTGACTAATCTAAATTCAGATATCTAAACATCATATGTAGCGTATGTTGTGAGATCTATATAGGTTTAATATCTGACTATATACACATTTCTAAGAAATGGTATGGGTATGATCTAGGGAGCGCCTCACAGTGGGCAGGGATATTGGAATAACACTATACTAATATAGATGGTAAATACAAATTTAATATTATAGATACAATAAAAAATGTTAAAAATTACACTGTGTTAAATTTACTCAGCACAACAATATATCTATTCTCATAGATTAAAATCACAAAAATACACAAAAATTTTTCATGGATCCATGATTACAGTGCAGAATTAAAATACAAATGAAATAAAACCATGTAACCGTAGTAACAGAACGTGCAGTCCTAAATGGTTAAAATAGTCTGCTAAATGAATTGCTCCTAATTGACTAGTAGGGCTGGCAGTCCAAAATAGCAGTCTAAAATGCCAGTCTGACAATATGGGCGAAAAAATAGGTAAAAAAATGTATTAAACAATATATTGTGTCTCCAGAGGTGGTGGAGAATAAAAAATTAAGTTCCAGAATGTGAGTTAATGTTCCAAGTCCCTTATGGGTGATCCAACCTTTAATAAGTATATCCTGTGGGTAGTAGATGTGAAGGTGTCCAAGAAGGGGATGAAATTGTATGTGCCTTAAAAATGCAACAAAAATTGGTGTCCATGTGGTGTAGCAAAATATAAAAATTGTGAAGAAAAAATTGGGAGAAAGACCCAAGGAAGGGCCGAAACGCGTTGGCTATTGTTGGTAAGCCTCATTTCATTTAGTATAGGATTAATTTAGCGTTATTGCACTATTTGTTTTTTGTATTCCACAGGTACACTGGGAATCCTTTTTAACTTTTTTTGGATTTAGGATATCTGAACAAATACTTCATTAATATCTACTTTTTTGTGATTTAAGGATCAAATTATTGTAAAATAGTTTTTTTCCACTTGTTTTTATCTTTCATCACTTAATTTTATTTTTCCCAATTTTTTCTTCACAATTTTTATATTTTGCTACACCACAAGGACACCAATTTTTGTTGCATTTTTAAGGCACATACAATTTCATCCCCTTCTTGGACACCTTCACATCTACTACCCACAGGATATACTTATTAAAGGTTGGATCACCCATAAGGGACTTGGAACATTAACTCACATTCTGGAATGTAATTTTTTTCTCCACCACCTCTGGAGACACAATATATTGTTTAATACATTTTTTCACCTATTTTTTCGCCCATATTGTCAGACTGGCATTTTAGACCGCTATTTTGGACTGCCAGCCCTACTAGTCAATTAGGAGCAATTCATTTAGCAGACTATTTTAACCATTTAGGACTGCACGTTCTGTTACTACGGTTACATGGTTTTATTTGATTTGTATTTTAATTCTGCACTGTAATCATGGATCCATGAACATTTTTTGTGTATTTTTGTGATTTTAATCTATGAGAATAGATATATTGTTGTGCTGAGTAAATTTAACACAGTGTAATTTTTAACATTTTTTATTGTATCTATAATATTAAATTTGTATTTACCATCTATATTAGTATAGTGTTATTCCAATATCCCTGCCCACTGTGAGGCACTCCCTAGATCATACCCATACCATTTCTTAGAATCTGAAGACAAACTAGGTGTCTTGCTTTTTCTGGGGAGCTAGTAGGATATAGAGGAGGTGCTGTGAGAAACCCAAAAATTCCATATATACACATTTCTTAAAAGTCTAATCAAATATTAATATATTATATGAAGTTGGATAGTTACCTGGTTCAGATTCTCCTTCGGCTCCTCCCAGGCCACCGGACGGAGAAGCAGCTGCACTGGCCCCCGGGTCAGGACTTTCAGATCCAGCAGCTGGGAGGGAAGAAGAGGAGGCCAAGGATGGAGAGGATCTAAATCTTTTGGGGACCCGGAGACTGAGGAGCTTGCATAAAGTCACCTCATAAGGGAGTATGTAGAGTTTCCGCGGGGGCTTATTTTTTTTGCCCCCTCTTTTACGGGCTTGTACCCACTCCCTTATGAGGTCGACTTTTTTGGACAATCGCAACCTCATATCTCCGAATCTCAGCATGATCTGATCCTGGCTCCTCTGGACGCCCAACACCAATTGAACCGTATTGGTGATAGACTCCCAGAGGGCCTTCTTAACATGCACATCTGTCGACCTCCTCTTGTTCCCAAACAGCTGGGGATAAAAGTCCTGGACGGCGTGGACCAGTGCAGCGCTCTCCTGCTTGGTAAACCTGGGAGGTTTCATGCCTGCTAGCCCCAAACAAAATATTCTCTATATATAATATATATATACAGCCTGCAGGCATTAGAGAACTGACAAAGATGGCAACGTGTAATGGACTTTTATATGGTGAAGTAAACATGAGATGCACCATGGGACATGTTATCTGTACATCTGATTGGATAAAAGTTTTAAATATTGTTATCATGTCTGTGAGACCATCTTGACTCAAGTTGTGTTTGTGTGATGAACTCTGATTGGCCGTTCCTTAATGTTTCATATCTTAGTAACTTCCATACACATACCTCCTGGTGGTGCTGTTACTTAATTTTTTCATGTAGACTTATTTGTAACTCATGGGCCTGCCATGCGGATATGTGTGACGCAGATTTAATATACATGATCCGTTAAATATTAATGTTTAAATTCTCGTTAAAATCTAATACTGTCACATTATTAAATGTTGTAGACATTTCTCAGTTTAATATCGGTCTGTTTCTTTAATACAAATACGTTGGATTAATACACATTTGATATTGTATGTATTTATTGTTCATAAAATCAATTTCGTGACTTATTGTGAAGTATTGACATTGCTCTATTAAATGTATTTACAATGCACATTGATTGTGTGCTATTGCGTGACATTCGTCTCGATTGTTTAAAGATGCGAATCTCGTGTTGCAAGATACGTTTCCCACGCAACATTTCAGAATGCACAATTTCTGGTTCTAATGTCGGTAACTTTGATAATCTGTTTATAAATGTTAAAATACACGTTTGTTTGTTATTAGTAAATAAACCTCAAGCTTGTATTTGTCTGAACTGCTCATATATGTTATTGTGCAATGGCGTCTTTATTTTTAAAGAGACATTACAACAAAACAATTGTATCAAATGATCTGTAGAGATCATAAATGTAACTCAATTTATCTTTTGATTTAGATATCCTTAACAGAAGAAATTTCAATGCACATGGTTGAGCCAATCACATAAGGCATCTCTGTGCATCCACCAATCTTCATCTACTGAGCCCACCTCGATATGCTTTTCAAGCAAAGTATGTCAAGATAATGAGATAAGAGAAGTAAAAGACACTCTTTAATCTCTTAAAGGGACACTGTACCCAAAAAATTTTGTTCGTTATTCAGATTGAGCATGAAATTTTAAGCAACTTTCTAATTTAATCCTATTCTCAAATTTTATTCATTCTCTTTGTATCTTTATTTGAAATGCAAGAATGTAATTTTAGATTCCGGACCATTTTTGGCGAACAACCTGGGTTGTCCTTGCTGATTGTTGGATAAATTAATCCACCAATAAAAAAGTACTGTCCAGAGTACTGAAACAAAAACCTTAACAATTAGATGCCTTCTTTTTCAAATAATGATAGCAAGAGAACTAGGAAAATTGATAATATGAGTAAATTAGAAAGTTGCTTAACCCCTTAATGACCGAGGACGTACGCCACACGTCCTCAGAAAAAAGGCAGTTAACGCCTGAGGACGTGTGGCGTACGTCCTCGGTTTGGAAAGCAGCTGGAAGCGATCCTCATCGCTTCCAGCTGCTTTCCGGTTATTGCAGGATGCCTCAATATCGAGGCATCCTGCAATAACAATTTGTACCCCTCCGGTGCAGAGAGAGCCACTCTGTGGCCCTCTCTACACCGGCCATCGATGGCCGCAATCGTTGGTGGGTGGGAGCTGCAGTGGGAGGCGGGTGGGCGGCCATCGATGGCTTCAGATTCACAGAGGGGGGCGGGATCGGGGGCGGGAGAGTCAGGGGCGCGCACAGACACGCGCGCGTGCACGGGGGATCGGCGGGCGGGCGCGTGCACGGGAGGGAGCGGGTGGGAACCACTTACACTACAGAAATAATTATGTAGTAAGTGGGAGGAAGAGGGGGAGTAAATGCCCCCAAAAACTAATCTAAGGGATCTGGGAGGGGGTGGGGGTAGGGGTTGGTCGTGGGGAAGCTACACTACAGCAAAATGTAAAAAAAATAAATACAAAAAGAGGAAAAAATATTGTTAACTGGGTACTGACAGACAGCTGCCAGTACCCAAGATGGCCCCCAATAAGGCAGGGGGGGGGGTTAGAGAGCTGTTTTTGGGGGGGATCAGGGAGGTTGGGGGCTAAGGGGGGATCCTACAAAGTAGCATATGTAAATATGCTAAAGATGTATTTTTTTTTTAAAAAAAAAAACTTTTATTTTAGTACTGGCAGACTTTCTGCCAGTACTTAAGATGGCGGGGACAATTGTGGGGTGGGGGAGGGAAGGGAGCTGTTTGGGAGATATCAGGGGGTCTGATGTGTCAGGTGGGAGGCTGATCTCTACACTAAAGCTAAAATTAACCCCGCAAGCTCCCTACAAACTACCTAATTAACCCCTTGACTGCTAGCCATAATACATGTGTGATGCGCAGCAGCACTTTGCGGCCTTCTAATTACCAAAAAGCAACCCCAAAGTCATATATGTCTGCTATTTCTGAACAAAGGGGATCCCAGAGAAGCATTTACAACTATTTGTGCCATAATTGCACATGCTGTTTGTAAATAATTTCAGTGAGAAACCTAAAATTGTGAAAAATTTAGCGTTTTTTTTTAATTTGATTGCATTTGGCGGTGAAATGGTGGCATGAAATATACCAAAATGGGCCTAGATCAATACTTGGGGTTGTCTACTACACTACACTGAAGCTAAAATTAACCCTAGAAGCTCCCTACATGCTCCCTAATTAACCCCTTCACTGCTGGGCATAATACACGTGTGGTGCGCAGTCGCATTTAGCAGCCTTCTAATTATTAAAAAGCAAAACCAAAGCCATATATGTCTGCTATTTATGAACAAAGGGGATCCCAGAGAAGCATTTACAACCATGTATGCTATAATTGCATAAGTTTTTTGTAAATAATTTCAGTGAGAAACCTAAAGTTTGTGAAAAAAATTGTGAAAAAGTGAACATTTTTTTTTATTTGATCGCATTTGGCGGTGAAATGGTGGCATGAAATATACCAAAATGGGCCTAGATCAATACTTTGGGATGTCTTCTAAAAAAAAATATATACATGTCAAGGGATATTCAGGGATTCCTGAAAGATATCAGTGTTCCAATGTAACTAGCGCTAATTTTGAAAAAAAGTGGTTTGGAAATAGCAAAGTGCTACTTGTATTTATGGCCCTATAACTTGCAAAAAAAGCAAAGAACATGTAAACATTGGGTATTTCTAAACTCAGGACAAAATTTAGAAACTATTTAGCATGGTTTTTGTTTGGTGGTTGTAGATGTATAACAGATTTTGGGGGTCAAAGTTAGAAAAAGTGTGTTTTTTTCTATTTTTTCCTCATATTTTATAAAAAAATTTATAGTAAATTATAAGATATGAGGAAAATAATGGTATATTTTGAAAGTCCATTTAATGGCGAGAAAAACGGTATATAATATGTGTGGGTACATTAAATGAGCAAGGGGAAAATTACAGCTAAACACAAACACCGCAGAAATGTAAAAATAGCCTTGGTCCCAAACGGACAGAAAATGGAAAAGTGCTGTGGTCATTAAGGGGTTAAAATTGCATGCTCTTTCAGAATTACTAAATAATTTTTGATCAGTCTCCCTTTAAGGATATTTTGAGTTCATGTCCCTTTAAGGAGACATTTCCCAATAATGCTTGAAAGATCATAAACCTATGCACCTTCCTTTCTCAAACTTAGTATAACATGTGACTAAAGCATATTTAGATTACCTTCTGGATTGTTTTCCACACTGTGAATGAAATATATATTCTAATGGCTCTATTTCGCCATCTTCAGCTTAGAGGGACATTAAGCTATATGTTCTTTACGTAATTTGAAGAATAATAGAATATTTAAACAACTTCATATTTAGTTTTCTTCTCTCATTAGCTTTTAAGTATATATATTCTTGGATTAAAAACATAGCTACATAGGCTATTTTTATGCTGATTGTTGTTTGCACATAGATGCCTTATGTCATTGTCTAAGACATGTGCATTGATATATCTTTTTCAAAGTATATTTAAAGACTGAATGTAATTAAATAGTACATTCAAAATATTTTAAAAATTATTTTGTATTGTTTAAATTTCAATACACAATATATTTTTGGAATGTCCCTTTAAGGACTAAACCATTAGGAATATGTTGATTTAACATTGTATAAATAAATTAAAGGTAAATGAAAATACATATAGATATGGGATGTCTAACCAAGAGGTAAGCTAAAAAATTATGTGAAATTATATTACAATTTAGCTATAGTTAAATGGCCCTTTAAATGACTCCACTAGAACAGAAAATCAATCAATATGGCATCCAATATGAAGTTAACTGACTTACCATTTTCATGATTTTTAAAGCTAGATTTATGAAAATAATGTTTTTGTATACCTAAGGAAGATACAAGATCTTATAAAACTAATTTTAAATTCAACCACACTGTCACTTTAATGTAAGTGAACCAATTTCCCTTCTTAAAAGTGAAAATAACAAAGTTGTTATGTCGAATTCTGACTACATATCCGAAAATATTTTCAAATTTTAACATCTATAAATTACACAATAAAAGCATCGATATAATTTTTTTTTTATATCAAAAAATTAAATAGAACAAGTGTAATTCATCACAGATGAAAATCTTAAAAAAAAATACATTAGTTATTTAATACACACGTTGTAAAATATTCATTAAATAAAATAAATTTAAAATCATCTTGTGTCTATGCTCTAACTTTGTGCAGAATGTTTTCAAGATATTTTGGAATCTAAAAACCAAACATAAAATCTATACCTATCCATCATTTCAAATACCATTATATTGTGTAATCAATATTACATTTAAATATCAGCATTTCCATTTATACCAAATAATGCATATAACATTTAAAAAATTAAAAATACATATATGTATGCTGAACATAAATGTAATATTTAATGTCCATTCAAATACCTCTATATCAACTATAATATGTATTCCTTTGTCTGATTGTGATACAGAAGAATCCAATTATGAACAAAGTAGGGGTAATGTATGTAAGCTACAAATATTCTAATATAGGACATGTATCTTTTCAAAATATTTTACATTCTTCTTCCTGTGATTCTTAACTAGCATGCATTGGGAAAACCAACCTGGATTATGCATGGTCTTTGAAAGTCAATTCTCTAGAAAACAGTTTATCTTCAATAGGTGTCTTATTCATCATTTCCAAAATAGAGGACTGAAATACCATCTAAAAATAAAAAAATAATCTAAGTGTCTCCAATAGGATGCCTCCACAGCCTTATTCCATCAAATAGTTGCCACTTACCATGTGAACATGTCTGTGTATGGTTTTCAAGGTCAGCACATTTGAAAGACAATGCCAGACATGATCCCATTGGTATTCTTCACTTTCAATCTTGGATTCTTCACTTTCAGTCTGGGAATTCTTCACTTTCAGTCTTCGAATTCTTCACTTTCAGTCTTCGAATTCTTCACTTTCAGTCTTCGAATTCTGCATTTTCAGTCTTTAGATGAAGTCATCTCCCTAATGGCAGAAAAAGTGTGATAAAAATATTATTACAAGTGTGTGAATCAGTTCTGTACCCCTCTCCCACCCCCCATTTCTGAAATAATTTCTGTCACTAGCTTACTAAGCGTGTGTAGCATCTTGTGTTATGTTCTATCAATCAAGTGTGAAGATGAGTCATATTGAGCAGAACGAACCTCTAATGTGTGACTTTGAATCTGACTTTGAACCATAGTCATGCTAGAGGATAGTCATGATAGAGGATCCCTTTCTGAGTATTTAAATTTTAAGTAATGTGTAAACTAAATACTAGTTTTGAAAATGTATGCCATATGATGTATTTTTGTGGAAAATTCCTGCCAGCCACAGTCCATACATTTATACTTACCAGCTGATGTTGTCTTTAAAAACCAGGTGGCAAAGACTCGCTACAGGACCCAATGACCAGAGCATCACCTATATTAATAAATGAAATAAATTGTTATCATTTGATGAACAATCCTAACATGTTTGCACAATTCTCTACTTGTCATTTCCCTAGAGTTCACATCTATTGACAATACTCCAATCTAACTTCTATTATTTACCGTCTGAAGTTGCAGTTGATGATGTCTGCTCTGACATTGAGCTCCTCGTCCCGGAATGGCCCCTCTAGAATAGGATCATCCTCCTCATCTCTGAGGAGGTTTCGGGGCGCCTGGACGGCCTGCAGCATCCCAGCCCGCTGTGCAATATTATGCAGGACGCTACAGGCTATAACGATCTTAGCCACCTTCTGAGGGCTGTACTGGAGGGCTCCTCCCGACCTGTCAAGGCATCTGAATCTCATTTTGAGGAGCCCAAACATCCTCTCAACCACAGCCCTAGTTCTCTTGTGCACCCTATTGTAGCGCTCCTGAGCCTCATCAGTAGGGTTACGTAATGGCGTAATGAGCCAAGTCCGGCTCATGTAACCAGAATCACCTATAAATTATGAACAGAACAAAATTAAAATTTAATCAACAAAAATGTAATTATATAAAACAAATTTATTTGTGTACAAGATAATCCAATAACAAATGTTTAAATTTAAAAATAATAATCTAGTTCAATCTTATTCTCTATCTGCCCATTTCAGCTAAGACATGCTACATATGCGTATTTTGCATAAACCAGACCTTTGCTAAAATAAATGGTTAAATTGCATTCTCAATCTTCCCATTTAAGGTAAGACATGCTACATATCTGCTTTGAGCTAAAACTAGACATTTGCGTAAAGAGACAATGACTTGGTTAAATTGCATTTGCTATCTGAGCATTTCAGCTAAGACATGCTACATATGCGTATTTCGCATAAACCAGAACTTTGCTAAAATACAAAATAAATGGTTAAATTGCATTCTCAATCTGCCCATTTAAGGTAAGACATGCTACATATCTGCTTTGAGCTAAAAATAGACATTTTCAGAAAGAGACAATGACATGGTTAAATTGCATTCTCTATCTTCCCATTTCAGCCAAGACATGCTACATATGCGTATTTTGCATAAACCAGACCTTTGCTAAAATACAAACTAAATGGTTAAATTGCATTTTCAAGCTGCCCATTTAAGCTAGAACATGCTACATATCTGCTTTGAGCTAAAACTAGACATTTGCGTAAAGAGACAATGACATGGTTAAATTGCATTCGCTATCTGAGCATTTAAGGTAAGACATGCTAAATATCTGTTTTGAGCTAAAACTAGACATTTTCGGAATGAGACAATGGCATTGTTACATTGCATTCTCTAAGCATTTAAGGTAAGACATGGTACATATCTGTTTTGAACTAAAACTAGACATTTGCGGAAAGAGAAATAAATGGTTAAATTGCATCCTATAGCTGCACATTACACTAACAGTTTAAGGCTACAGTGGCAATTGTCTAACTAATTAACAATGTTGTGCACAAATACTCACCAACGAGATACCCAGGGGGAAATTGTCTTTCCTCAAACGGCCGCCACAGGGACGACAGAGAGAGGATGCGGTCATCATGACAAACCCCGCCGAAATTCGCACACACCTGCATAATCCTCATACGTGTGTCACAAACATACTGCACGTTGAGGCCATGAAAATGTTTGCGATTTCGGAAGGGCAAGTCATCAGCTGGAGCACGCAGCGCAATGTGGGTACAATCAATCGCTCCCAAGACATTGGGCAATTCAGCAATAGCAAAGAATTCCCGCTTCAGGCGCCTCCAATCACCATCATTCTGTGGGAATCCTATGTAATGCTTACTGAAACGTACCATGGCATCCAGAAAGTTATCAAACACCCCAGAGAATGTACCTTGAGACAGGCCATGCATGTACATCTCTCCTGATTGAAAACTCCCGGAGGCCAGGACGTATAGACAACTTAGCATCTTAGTGATGCCAGGGACAGCAGTCCTTATTCGTATACGTGGCTCCAGATGAGGTCTAAGAACATCGTAAAGGCCAATGAGCTGTTCGCGATTGAGCCTATACTTGTCATAAACCTCAAAGTCGCTCATGTTTTCCAAGGTGGGTCTTACCTTGTATACACGAGGACCTCCAACCAGACGAGCCCTTTGTCTCACTCGGAGCCGCCGAGGCTGCCTGATTCTATCAACCGCTACTCGGACAACAGCACCATCAGCAGCGTCTACCAGATCTTCGTCATCCATATTTGCCAAGCTTAGCAGCACGAAGCCAAACAGCAGAGCAAACACAGCGCAAGGAGTAACAAGGTATGCAAAAACACAGAAGCGAATTGATACAATGTCGATCACCATGGACACTTTGGCCATGTTGTTTGGGGGATTTATAGTGCAATTAGTCCAATGGTAACATGTTCGTAATGATTGCTGATTGTATACACTTGTTTGTATGTGAGCGGCACGAATGCTTTCAAAGTGGGCGTTTTTTAAGGTGTTTGGTGAAATGTTGTTTTCCCCCAATGAATCTCAATGTGAAAGTGTAAAATATCACACATACAGTGCATGTTTGTAATGTTTGATCATATGCATAATAAATATTTATTAAACGCGATCTTATAGTAAAAAGCACACGTCCAGGCTAACATGAATGAAAGTGCATAGTTGTGTATAATGTGCATAGAACGTGATCGATCAATGTTGCTGCAATATTGTTTGTAAACGATAAAGTAACAGCTACCATCTGTAGTATTGTATATATAAGTGATTGGCGAGATGTCAATATTGTACGCGTCCCTTTAAAATAGCAATAATACTGAAGATCTTCCTGCTGCCATCTGTAGTATTGTATATATAAGTGATTGGCGAGATGTCAATATTGTACGCGTCCCTTTAAAATCGGCATAATAATTCTGAACTTCCGGCTGTAATCTGTAGTATTGTATATATAAGTGATTAGCGAGATGTCAATATTGTATGCGTCCCATTAAAATCTCAATAATACTGAAGAACTTCCGTCTGTCATCTGTAGTATTGTATATATAAGTGATTTGCGAGCTGACAATATTTAGTACGCATCCCTTTAAAATCGCCATAATAATGATGTTCCAAACTGTTGTTTACGTATATGTTGTATTGAGTGCTAAAGTTCTGAAATGGGCGGTACAGTCATAAAGCTGTAATGTGTATGGTTGAATCTTCTAATGACGTCATCATATTATTAACCTGTCTGTGTAGTTATGAAATCCTCATTGTGTTGTTGTATTTGACTACATTGTTATTGTGTGCTGATTAAAATTTAAATGTGTGCTTTGTGGTTGCGTGATGAGTGTTATGTACATATACGTATATATTGTGATTGTGTCCCACATATGCTGACTTCTCTAAAGCGGTCTCGCATTGTTGTTCCTTCCCATAAAGTGACAGCTGTAATCTGTTGTAATGATGTTCTTATTGTAAGTAATTCCTAATGGTTTCTGGTGATGGAATCATGATGTTAAAAGTACAGTAAAATCCCTATTTTCTGTTTCATGATTCCTAGAGAGAATGTAATGTGTTTTTCCTCCATCATTTGAATGCACATGTATGAGTGAATGATAAAAGTAAAGTATGTGCATCCATGACTGATCATGTGTTAAGCCTATGTAGATATGCTGTTGCTGCAAGCATATGAGTTGAATAAATGAAATGCAATAATAAAGGTAAATGAGAGGTGTTTCCCATTGTCTACTGTTTGTGAATCTTGAAATGTTGCAATTATTTTTGTGTCCGTTTAAATGTGATGTAATTGTTGAAAATGTTTGTTACTAGTGATGTTGATTTGTAGTTGATGTAATGTAAAAGTATCATACAATTTAATGTTGTTGTGAATTTCCCATAAGTAAACTCCATAAGTCCACCATAGGGAAATAGCCATTTCTTGATCTATTTGTCATAGCTGGGGCTAACGCAGAAAAACATGAGTTATTTTCCGAATTCTAGCACTGGTATTTAGAGTTTTTTTGTCTACGCTTTTTGCGTGCGTTAGGGAAATCTGTCTGTCGCGTGCACGAGCACGTCTTCCCCATAGAAGTCAATGGAGGCGCAAAATGTGTGTGTAAATAAAATCCAAGACTGGTTTTGAGCGTAAAGTGAGTGACGTCATGGTCTTGTGTGAAAAAGTAGCTAAATCGTGTTCATTTCGTAATAAATAAATTCTTTGTGTATGTAATGTGGTGTATATTGTTTGTATGCATCGATGAGTGTATGTTTGTGATAATATCATTAGTTAGATGTAGCTATATGAGTGTCTTTTCCCGTCTGTCAATGTAAGTCAATGGCAAAATGGATTTGTGTTGTTTTTTTTTCTAACACCCGAGATCTCGCAACTTTTATCCTTTCTATTTAGATGAAAAAAAAAAAACATATGAAAAATAAATATAGTGTAGTGTTTGTATGAGTGTAAGTGTACTTTGTGTAATATTTGTTTTGTGATTCGTGGATGTTTATTTTGTTGGTAGATGTTAACTCCTGGGTCTGAGCTGTCGGTAGAGATTTCTGCGTTCGGAAATTTTAGAGTGTCGGTAAGTAAACTCTAAATACCAGCGGGCGGTAAAAACCAGCGTTAGAAGCCCTATATGCTGGTTTTGACGGCTAACGCAGAACTCTAAATCTAGGCGTACAGTAGTTAGGAATAGGCAGTACCCCTATAGCACAGTGACCCACGTTACAAGACAATAACAACCGGTCCCACTTGGGGCATGCCTGTTAGGCACAAAATGATGGCTTGATAGGTATAAGAATGCACTAGGGCATGGGCCCAGGGGTGAACTAAAATTAACCTACAGCACTACGAGGGCAACTTTCAGCACACTCCATCTTCCATAATCCATACTGAAGGTACCTGTCACTTCCTAAAAATCCTGTCTACAAACACTTCCCTTGTGGAATAATGGTGCAGGCCCAGAGGAGGAAATCAAAAGGTCTCACAGGCCCGAAAAGAACAATGAAAGAACATTTTCAGCAACCCCGAAGGGAGCAGGAACAATGTTCAGAGGATGACCTATCCGACTCAACTTGTCAATCAGAGCCAAGTAATGAGAGAGACCCCAACGTTACTTCCCAACCCGCAAGCCTGGCAGATATCACTAGTGCTAACAACAACATGATGGTTCACATGCTGGTGTCACACCATGAATCTATCTGCAAAAGGTTCGATAGATCATGCTCAGAACTGAAGAGAGATATAGCTGCAATCAGAGAACGCACCAACACCCTGGAGCACAAACAGGAAGACTACTCGGAATGTCTTGCAGGACAAATTTCAGCACTTGAGTCCAAACTGGCAGATCTTGAAGACCGCTCCAGGTGCAACAACGTCCGCTTGAGGGGCATCCCTGAAAGTGTTCTCCCGAAGGATCTACAAACCTATCTACAAGAAGTATTCCCGGCTGCACTGGGACCCCTAAAAGATCCTGAATCCCTCACTGACAGGGCCCACAGGGCAGTCAGACCGAGAGCTATATCTGATGACAAACCGAGAGATGTGGTGGTGAGACTACACTATTAAACCTTTAGGGAGAAATTCCTGAGAGCAGTTAACTCTGGGTCCTTAAAATCCACGAGGTTTGATACTTTTGATATCTTCCCAGACCTCTACCCTCATACCTTTCAACAACGAAAGGCATACCGGGACTTTACAAGAATCCTTAGGAATAAGGATATTAAGTACAGGTGGGACTTTCCGGTAAGATTATTTGTGACCAAAGATGGCATTCAACATATTATCACCTCTCCGGAGCAAGCCAGAAACCTTCTCTCCAAATGGGATCTTCTACCAGATAGACCTCCCACCTCATCCTCTAAGCTGGGGATCTGAGAGCGGAGGCCCCGCCGTGGACACAACTCCCTCCTAGGGTCTTCAACAAAATCCCCCAGCGGACTTCCTCAACCAAGCCCCCACCTCTAAACTCTGGACCGTAAATCTGTGTGAGGTTCGGGGATAACCTCTTTTGACCTACATCTTGGATTCCCCGCTATGTTGGAGTGTCTTAGTTCAGAACCAGGGCCACTGACTTCCAGCTCCCTGGGGCTGGGAGGCCCTAACCATTACCATTAGTACCCTCATAGACTGTCCGATAACTAGTCCTTGGATTATAATTATATCTTATGCATACTCTACACCTGGCTCATAGAAAGGACATAAGCTATCTTAATATGCATTTGGTTGTTGTTGCTGTTGCCTGTGATTCTTCTTTTTTCCACAGGTACAAAGCCTGAAATCTTTGGAAGACCCAGAGGATATGCTGGAAGGTGACTTGGTCTGAGCTCTGACCTGATAAGAGTAAGAAGAAGGGGTTGCTGGCTTCAGCGTCCCTTCTGAAAAGTTTTGTAAGACATGTTATGGTTAATTTATGTAATTATTTAAGTCAATTGGTTATATATTATAGTCTAATAAGGACCTGCAACATAAAGACTACAAAGCTCCTCCCCCCTTGAAACACCTAGGTAACATTTGACCCCGGAGTAACACTCTCCACTCCTCCCTACTCCCACTTTACAGGCCCCCCCGGAGGCTTTCTTAAGGGATATAGCCCTTTATTCAATTAAATGGTCACTTTCTACTCTGCTTACTAAAGAAGGACGGTTAGGGAGGACAAGTAAAGATTTAATTTAACTCAATCCCATTTAATGTTATTATATGTTACCTGAGCTAGGACTTAGTGAGCTGAGTCTCAGTCGATTCGTCCCCATCACCCCTCTTTCCTCCGGTTGTTAATAGGAGGAGTGGAGGGTAATGAGTCCTCTTATTCTAGTATTAAGGTTTAAGGTTTAATTGATTTTATTTACATTGTCTCGGGTTCATGTTCACTTTTACTCTTACACTCATTTAGTCTTATGTTGTATTCATGTCATTATATGCACTCCCTGTTATGCCCAGTTGGAAATCTATTGATGTGCAGATAATACTGTTTGCTGTAATAAATGTCCATTGCGAATGTCCACCCCAATCATCTTTTTGGTTCACCCCCTTGGGCCCATATGGCCTCAAGCTGGTAGAAATTTAAGCTTTCTAGCCTGCTTCTAGTGCCTTCGGCACTCTCCCCCCCACTCTCAGATCTGCTTTGGTCTTCGCTCCTTAGGGAAACACAACGCAGATATTGGCTGTGTTTTTTTTTTATCACAGACCTCAATTATTGACTTACATTTTGAGTATTTCATTCCCAGAAAGAGTCTAAGAAACATTATTCCTATTTGTTTGTGTTGTAGTAGCTAGAGAACAGGATCATCAAACCTTTTACTCCCCTCTCCTGCCCCCCTCTCCCCCCCACACCTTTTTTTTTGTTTTGTTCCTCCCTCTCCTAAATATGGCACTCAAATTTGCCACACTGAATACTCAAGGACTAAACTCTCCTTCAAAGAGAAGCCTTCTCCTCCGTTACCTTTTAAAAAATGGTGTAGGGGTTGCCTTCCTCCAGGAGACCCACTGGCCTCACGGCTCCTCTTTCCTGCAGAACTCCAAACCGTTCCCGACCTGCTTGTTGGCCTCTCACTCAACAAAAAAGAGAGGTGTTGCTATCATGATCCACAAGTCAGTTGCAAGTGTGGTCCAACATGTGTAGAGGGACCCAGAGGGCAGGTACCTTCTGGTAGTTTGTACTCTGGAGGGCGCCCAATACACCCTTGCTTCATTGTACGCCCCGAATGTCGGCCAAATTGCTTTTTTGAAATCGGTTCTCCCACAGATAGAACAATTATGCAGAGGCACTCTTTTGATAGGGGGGGGGGACTTTAGTATGGGACCCAATTTTAGATAGAAAATCCCCCAAGCACAGACCTTTAGACCCCACAGCCAAAAGGGCCTCACACCAGTTCAGAACGGAGAAAGACTTTACCTTCTACTCAAATCCCCACCTTTGCTACTTAAGAATTGATTATCTGTTATGCCGTTCCCCCCTTTTGGACAGGCTATCCCACCTTTATATTAGGATATGCCCGTGGTCAGACCATGATATGGTTTCCATAGCCCTAACCGGTACTCATCCTAGGGGATCCCCCTCCTCTTGTTGGAGTCTACACCCCTTGTTAATTTCAGGACCGGCCGGGGTTGACGCCTCCAGGATTTTAACTACATTTTTGGTCATCAATGACAACGCAATCATTGATGACCCAGTACTGTGGGCAACCCTTAAAGCCTTCATGAGGGGCCACTTCATAAAACAGGCTTCAGTAAATCACAATCTTTCGGGAAAACCCCTGGCCCAATTATACTCAGATTTACGGTCCATGGAAAGCCTCAACAAAGGAGGCCCTTCTAGACAGATTGCAGAACAAATTACAGCCATCAGATCTAAAATTAACGCAATCGAAGAAAAAAAGGTGCAATTAAACCTTCTGACCCTTAAACAACTGTACTATTACAAAGGTAATAGAGCTGACCGACTCCTAGCTCATAAACTCCGAATCCGTACTCAGCAATGCCGGGTCCCATTGATTAAAACTCCTGGAAGGACTGTACATGCCCCTAAAGAGATATGCAAGTGCATTTGCCTACTACAACACTGCCTTATATAACTTAGACTCCTCCCAGGAAGGCTTGAGGGCCCCAAGACGGCAGATCGAACAGTTCTTGTCTTCCCTCCCTCTCCCAGTTCTGTCGGAGGAGGATGCCCAAAGCCTCTCTAGCCCTTTGAATGATGAGGAATTGAAACAAGCAATTTCTTCGCTTTCAATAAATAAAGCCCTGGGACCAGACGGGTTTACCACCTTATTCTACAAAACTTACGCAACTCAACTGACTCCTCTCCTTATCAGATTTTTTAACTTTACCTTCAACTCAGGCGTCCTCTGCCCTGAATTTCTTGAAGCTTCCATTATTACTATACTAAAAGAGGGTAAAGACCACTCTCTTTGTGAGAATTACAGGTCGATCTCTCTCATTAATGTAAATATAAAACTATACACGAAAATTTTGGCCACGAGATTAAATAGAATGCTCCCAGAAATAGTTGACCCAGACCAGGTTGGCTTCATCCCAGGCAGACAGGGTTCGGACAATACGAGGTGTCTCCTTAACATCTTTACTGAAGCTGCAGACATGAGGGTCCCTCTTCTTGCCCTGTCAATGGATGCCAAAAAAGCGTTCGACAGGGTGAGGTGGGACTACATGTTTTCAACTCTGCTAGCATTTGGCCTTCCAGAATCCTTTATCACAGCAGTGAGATCCCTGTATTCTTGCCCCACGGCGAGGGTGAGGGGTCTGGGCTTTTGTTCAGACAAAGTGCAGATCACTAACGGCACAAGACAGGGATGCCCCCTGTCTCCCCTTCTATTTGCCCTAGTCATTGAGCCACTTGCCGTGGCAATAAGGACCTCAACACGAGTCAGAGGCCTAGACCTACATGACACTTCTCAAAACTTGCCCTTTAAGCGGACGATTTGACCCTATTTATCGCGGAACCGGAGGAATCACTCCCTGCACTCTTCAACCTATTAGATAGGTTTGATAACATCTCTTATTACAAATTGAACTTACCTGACTCCGAACTTACCTGACTCCGAACTAAACTCACTCAAGAAGAAGTACCACTTCCAATGGTCCTTATCAGGACTAAAACATCTGGGAGTGTTTCTCTCCCAAGACACTAGTACCATTCTGGCTAAGAATTTCCACACCCTTCTTTCCCAACTCCAAACAGATTTGTGCTCCAGAAGATATGATGAAATCTCCTGGTTTGGGAGAATAGCCGCAGTCAAGATGATGCAGCTCCCCAAGTTAACCTACTTCTTCCGTTGCCTGCCAATAAAAGTACCACTCTCACTGCTCAACAAATTCCAATCGGTAATCAACCGATACATTTGGAATGGGAAGAGGCCCTGAATCACTGCTTCTCTGCTACAGTGCCCAGTCTTAGCTGGTGGTCTAGGCCTTCCGAATATAAGGCTTTACTATGAGGCCACCCTCCTATCTCATATCTCAGAATGGAATACAAAAAAGGCCATTCCCCACTGGCTAGAACTAGAACAAGCCTCTATACCGGCCTATCTAACGTTGATGGATCTTATATGGATCCCCTCTCACTGTGCCTCGGATTTTCCGATTCACAATAAAATTGTTCTGCACTGCAGGAATTCCTGCTCACAGCTTCGCCACAATAATCTGGTCTCCCCGCACCCATCTTCATTCCACTCAATGTCAGGCCTTTTACTAGGACTCCCATTTGTGGGGTTGGCAGTGCGCCGGGCCCTCTCCACTCTTAAAATTACTGACTTCCTTTCAGGAGGTAGACAGGTAACCCCCGAAGCCTTGGTACAAAACCACGATATTCCACCCAAATTTAGATTCGACCTACTAAGGCTCTCCTCCATCTTAAAGTTATGGGGCTTCCTGGACACCCCTCCCAGACCGCTGACACCATGGGAGAACCGACTTTCTACAGACTCTCAACATATCTCCCCCCTGTCCTCCCATTATCAGATTCTCCTTGATGCTACCAAGCTCACTAAGACCAGACAAATGGAGGACTGGGAGAGAGATTGGGGGGTGGACTTACCGACGGAGGTGTGGTCGGAAGCAATCCAACACACTAAGTCATCCATCCACTGTATAACACTCTTTGAATTGTTCTACAAGCTGATGACTAGATGGCATTATGTTCCTTCAAAGATACATAAAATGTTTTCAGGCAGTTCCCCCTCTGTTGGAGAGGCTGCCAACAGATAGGTGACCCCCAACACATCTGGTGGGCCTGACCCATCATTGCCCCTCTGTGGCACAAATTGGAGGTTCTGTGCCATCATCTGGGCCTTGTTACGTCCCTGCCCCCAGAGATGGCCCTGATCCATCCCGGTCTACGGCCTCTCTCTGCATCAAACCGCATTCTGCTGATAACAAACATGATGGCTGCAAAACTACTAATTGCTAGAAACTGGAAGAAACCTGATTGCCCCAACTGGCAGGCCTTGATTCAACTTATTTCCTATTTTCAGACCATGGAAAACTATATTTATACCGCCCCCAACAAATAGACCTACATGCTATGACTTGGGGTCCCTGGTACTCACTGGGGGAGGGAAAGATTCTTTCCATTTGAGGGAAGATAGCTGATACCAATCTCAATATGTATTTTGTGGGAGTGGACTGTACTACTCCCCCCTCCCTGTGTCCGGTTTTATTAACTAACCCCCCCTTTTTTTTCTCCTCTTCTTCCCCTCCCCCACTACCCTTCCTGCTCTGTCCTTCCAAGATATTTTCTACCTGAAAAAATGACTATACAGTTCTCTATCTGCAAACGCACTACGTAACTCACCTAGCCTTAATTTCTGTACCCTAGACACTCGTTGAATATTTATTTCTCTAATGTTTATCAACATAGTTAAAAACGTTAAAGGCCTATTAAAAGGTAAATGAAGATTCATTATGTTCTGGTGCATTACATCAGATAGTTTCTGCTACAAAAATCTATCAATATGTGCCTTAGACGTACAAGCTAATTCTCTACCTTAGCCACCGTTGTTGCATATTATGGCTTTTGAATCACACAAAGACAGACGTTGGGTGTCAGATAATCATTTATCTGTTTTACATATTTATCATATCTATAGTTGATACCCAAGGCCCAAAAGAGGCCATTTCATATCATATCTCCTCTATATTGTTTTATTTGAGCAACTGGGTCCTTGAGGGACCTTATTCAGGGGATTATATTTTAAAGAATTTTAATAAAAAATGAGGTATCATTGTTATAATTTCATTGATGTGTTAAACCAATAGTTCATGTAATATTGATGATATTCACAAGGTTATTTTATTTGGTTGATGTACTGCCATGTCTATTGTCATCTCATTCATTTATGTAAAAACAAAAAAAAAAGCAGCAATGGAAGAGTTACCGCATCTGGCCAAATGGGAAAAGCCCAGGTACCTCATCAAGGTCTCTTCCAAAAACCTGGGTCCCTAAACAGCCACACAGTGCAGGCTCACAATCAAACAACTGTGTAAAAATGAAGGGTGCACAGGCTTGTGTAATCTCCCCAGACATATACAAAACATGGGAGGGGTCAGCACTCTCAGGTCGGACCGGGTACACATCCTATGACCCTGTAACATGCACAGCCCATGACTCTGGTGACAGTGCAGCTTCCTGAGAGTGCTGTTTTGCACCCAGGGCTGTGCATGTTACAGGGTCATAGGATGTGTACCTGGTCTGGCCTGAGAGTGCTGACCCCTCCCATGTTTTGTATATATATATATATATATATATATATATATATATATATATGTATGTGTGTGTGTGAAAAAATGAGAAAGCACAGTCCCAAATAAGGAGAAAAGAATATGAAACACAGAGTCTAAGTGCTGAAAAACAATGTATTACAAAACCTTAAATACAGATATAAAAATGCCAAAAATACCACCTTAAAAATGTACAAAACTAGCTAGTGACCACTAAAGCTAAAAAATGGTTAAAAACATTAAAAGTGTTATTGTGGAAAACATATTGACACTTGAGAATCATGCATTCCAATATTTCAACAAAAGGATGTTAGTCCTGGTAACATTCAAATGTCAAGCTTAATGCATGGTAACAACAAACTTACAGCTAGATTACGAGTTTTGTGTTATGAGTGAAAAAGCATCATTATGCTTTACAGCGATGCATTTTCACTAACGCCGCTATTACAAGTCTTGTCAGAATAGCTGTACCGCACACTTTTTTGGCCGTCATGCAACGTCAGTACCGCACTTTAAGAAGAGTCCTTGATCAATGGGACTCCCATAGCACAGGTATTACAAGTTTTGCTGTGAGGCCAAAAAGTGGGCGGTACACCCTATACTGACAAGATCCGTACCGCCATCTAAAGTCGGTAGTTATGAGTTTTACGTTACAAAGCTGTACCATAAAACTCATAACTAAACTGTCACAAAGTGCACTAACACCCATAAACTTCCTATTAACCCCTAAACCGAGGCCCTCCCGCATTGCAAACACTATGATAAATTAATTAACCCCTAATCTGCTGCTCTCGATATCGCCACCACTTTAAAACATATTAACCCCCTATTCCGCCGCTTCCAGACATCGTCGCCACTATAATAAAATTATTAACCCCTAAACCGCCGCCCTCCCGCATCGCAAACTCTATTTAAATATTATTAACCCCTAACCTGTCGTCAGCCCACGCTATAATAAACCTCTGGCCTCCCACATCACTACATAAATATATTAACCCATAAACCTAACCCTAATGTATCCCTAACCCTAAGCATAACCATAACATAACCCTAAGCCTAACACCCCCTAACTTAAATATAATTAAAATAAATCTAAATAAAACTTACAATTATTACCTAAATAATTCCTATTTAAAACTAAATACATACCTACCTATAAAATAAAACCTAAGCTAGCTACAAAATAACAAATAGTTATAATATTGTAGCTATCTTAGGTTTTATTTTTATTTCACAAGTAAGTTTGTATTTATTTTAACTAGGTAGACTAGTTAGTAAATAGTTATTAACTATTTACTAGCTACCTAGTTAAAATAAATACTAATTTACCTGTAAAATAAAACCTAACCTGCCTCAAACTAAAACCTAACATTACAATAAAATGAAATAAATTAAATTAATCAAATACAATTATCTAAATTACAACCCCCCCACTAAATTACACAAAATAAAAAAGAAATTATCAAAAATAAAAACGAATTACTCCTCATCTAAAAGCCCTATCAAAATAAAAAAGCCCCCCCCCCAAAAAAAATAACCCCCCCTAGCCTACACTAAATTGCCAATGACTCTTAAAAGGGCCTTTTGCGGGGCTTTGCCCCAAAGAAATCAGCTCTTTTACCTGTAAAATAAAATATACAAACAACCCCCAATAGTAAAACTCACCACCCACCCAACCAAACCACCCAAATAAAAACCTATCTAAATAAACCTAAGCTAACCATTCAATTAAAGGGGAAAAAATCATATTGGCTGTTGCAATCAGCCAATAGGATTGAGCTTTCATCCTATTGGCTGATCCAATCAGCCAACAGGATTGAGCTCGCATTCTATTGGCTGATTGGATCAGCCAATAGGATGAATGCTCAATCCTATTTGCTGATTGCAACAGCCAATAGAATTTTCCCCTTTAATTCCTATTGGCTGATAGAATTCTATCAGCCAATCAGAATGTGAGGGACACCACCTTGGATGACGTACCTTAAAGGGAAACTTCATTCTATGTTGACCATTGGAAGAAGAGGATTTTCCCCGCGCCGAATGTCTTGAAGATGGACCAGCTCCGCGCCTGATGGATGAAGATAGAAGATGCCGTCTGGATGAAGACTTCTGCCAGCTTCGATGAGGACTTCGGCCCGCTTGGATGAAGACTTCTGCCGGTTTCGATGAGGACTTCGGCCGGCTTGGATGAAGACTTCTGCTTCTTGGATGAGGATGGATGTCCGGTCTTCGAAAACTGTAAGTGCATTGTCGGGTGTTAGTGTTAGGATTTTTTAAGGGTTTATTGGGTGGGTTTTATTTTTAGCTTATGGTTTGGTCAGTAAAAGAACTACATGCCCTTTTAAGGGCAATGCCCATCCAAATGCCCTTTTCAGGGCAATGGTTAGCTTAGGTTTATTTATTTGGGGGGTTTGGTTGGGTGGGTGGTGAGTTTTACTGTTGGGGGGTTGTTTGTATTGTTTTTACAGGTAAAAGGGCTGATTTCTTTGGGGCAATGCCCCATAAAAGGCCCTTTTAAGGGCCATTGGTAGTTTAGTGTAGGCTAGGGTTTTTTTTTTATTTTGGAGGGGCTTTTTTTAAAAAAAATTTAATAGTTTTTATTGAGGTAGCAAAGACATACATAAATAGCTTCATATGTTTACATGGCAACATACCTATATACCTACATCATATCTTGCATATTTAATACAGAGGCATGTCCTAGAACTATAAACAAAATAAGTTCCTAAACAGTAGGAAATACAATAAGCCATGAGCGGCACCTCATTTTATATATACATGCTTTAACATGGACATAACATAGCAATGATATTCAAAAGACCTAGTTTTCATAACAAATCTCTAAAAGGAGAGAAAAAGGTCTTTGCGTGTCCACAACATAGACAGCAACCAGGAAATGTAATACTCTAGATCTGCTTAATGCAGTACATAATCAAATAACAAGACTAAGGTTATTTTATAATATTGAGTAAACCCATTATCATAAGAAGCAGGGCCCATCTTGGACCCTAGACATTCTATAAAGATATGGTTGAATTAATATAGCAACTTATCTTACACCAATTCTTGCTAGGCTTCTAGGGGTAGCAAACCAGTATTGTAGGTGCATTTCCACGTAAAAACACGTGTGTGCAGCAATTAAATATCTAAGCTGCCATATGCATTAAGCGCTCTCCAAGAACATATTATGTAAACACAGCTTAGCCTATTCCTATCCCAGATAAAGAAGAGACAAGTAATTTAAAAAAAAAGAATAGGGAGTTTATGGATCACACTAGCCTCCGTTAGATGTAATTAATAATTTTATATGTGTCAAAATAAACATTGCTTAACCAGATATCCCTCAGGATTGGAGTTACCCATTCAAACCCAATCATTTCTGTAATAATAAAACCTTCTTGTATGGAAATCACATTAGTGAGTATCCCATTTAGTTTGCTAATGAACTCTATAGATAAACATTTAGTCCCCAAGGATTTAACATTACTATTAAGTAAAGGAGACTACTTATGGTCAAAACTCAGCCACAAAGCTAATTTTCAAGTATATGCCAGAGCAAAACAGAGTGAACTTCCCTTGGACTCAAAGAGAAACCCATAAGGAATACTGTGAATACCAAGGTAAAAATGTATGCTCTCTCTCAGGGGGTAAAAAGGGATGGGTCATACAATAGTATGTGAGCTCCACATGTACCTAACCCAGTTAATGGGCTTGGGATATAATAAAACCACATGCACTAACAAATGTACCTGGAATCTCTATGTATTGCCAAAGCCTTAGGGAGAATTATGTGCTATACATACTGTCCCGGCCGCAAACAGTACACTGAGGTTACTATAAAGCTAGAAAAAATCTATGAGGTAAAGAGACCCATCTAGATTATTTAATTACATTTTGTGGTAGATTAGCTGTACTAAGGTATAAGCCACGTAATAGCCCCTAACTAACCCCTACCAATGGAGGCACAAATACAGCAAGTCAAGCCAAGGCAGGCTACTACCCCAGAAGGCTTCTGTTTCAGACAGTATACCTAAAAGAGGGTTAAAGGTGATATTATGTCCAAGGGAATATACTTATGAAATTGCAGTATGGTTCAGCATGAATAGACAACTTAAATAATGTAATATACATATAAATCAGCATAATGTTCCAAAGTATATTGTGTATACTGAGCTTGAGACCTATCCCAGAAAGCTGCTGGTAATATCCAGAAAACATACTGGGCATGAAAGTCTAATCATGGTTATCACATTAGTAAATAGAGGAAAGTCATATATATATATATATCCTCCACCTCAGTCACAGAATTACCACCATACTGCATAGCGTTGAAATCTCAGTCCTTGCAGGTTTCAATGTAGTACATTTTACATAGTCTGGTAAAATAGTGGGATTCTGTCGGGCCCCGAGCATGCTGTTCTTAATCTACCCGACCCCAGCTCTCGCCACCTTCAAGGTATAGAGGGTCTCAGGGCCCCCGGGAATTCTGTCGTACAAGGCAGACCTTAACATACAGCAGGACCAAAGCGTCCCCATCTAGATGTTGGCATCGGGAGTCAAAAGAATAAGTAGATGGTCTGCAAACCTGTCACCGGTCCAGCTCCCTTAGATCCCAGGTCACTCCCCATAGGCAGCAAAGTGAAATCTCGCTCCCTCTGTATCACACTTCCCTCCGTCTGGGTAAACTCAGCAGAACAAAAAGAAGCTGGGCGCCTGGCCACAGAGGCCGCAAGGCGTTTCCTGATAGCATGCACCGGGCACTCCGCTGTGCGTACTTCTAGATCCAGGTCGGGGGAGCCAGCTGGAAACTGTTCCTGCAACACTCTAGGTCAGTGATTTTCAACCTTTTTTTGCCGTGGCACACTTTTTTACATAAAAAAAATCCCGCGGCACACCACCATCCCAAAATTTTAAAAAAATCACACATTGTAGCCTAATACAGTATATATATATATATATATATATATATATATATATATATATATATATGTTTGTAGGAATAAGCACTCACTGGTCTTCTGCCATCCGTGATATAATTTCTTTATTAAACAGTGACGTTTCGGGACTAACAGCGTCCCTTCCCCTGTTAGTCCCGAAACGTAACTGTTTAATAAAGAATTGATATCACGGATGGCAGAAGACCAGTGAGTGCTTATTCCTACAAACTTATATTCCTTACACAATAGCACCCTGGCAGTTTTTGGTCATTGGTGAGAGTGCACACACCCTACTTGGCATATATATATATATATATATATATATACACACACACACACTGTACTGTGCTGTCATGCCATGCCTCCTACAAACTATACATGACATATTGACATTCATTCACAAACAATCATAATGATTGTCTGTGAATGAATGTCAGTGTCATGGTTGTAAATGATGCCTGATGAGCCTGTCACATACCTCCCAATATTTCAAAATTTGAAAGAGGGACACCCCCGCACTGTTGTCAGTCTGCCGCGGCACACCTGAGGATCTCTCACGGCACACTAGTGTGCCACGGCACACTGGTTGAAAAACACTGCTCTAGGTAACTTCTCCTCCATCTCAAAGATTTCCACATCTGAGTGCCTTAGGGCTAGTGCTTGGTCCTCATTCTGCCATATATCTCCCATTTGGGCAATAGGTGGGGTTACAATACAGTCAATCCTCTCGCATATCTTCTTTCCACGATCCTCCAATAATGCCTGAATCAAAACAAGGAGCTTCTCCATTATATAGGGGTTATTAAGAGTCTTTGGTAGAGGATATCAGTATTCTCTGTTTACCCGGTTTCCCGGGGGGGGGGGGGGCGAGATCTCTCTCCTTGGAGGCTGCCAGAGACACTCAGCAGTCCGGTTTGGGAAGTCCTGTTGTCGCAGGCAAAAAGATTTGTATATATTGCCATTCAGCTAAGTGTCCTCTGTGATATGAGGTATAAGTTTCTGTTGGATGGCTATACGATCTACAGATTACAGGCGTAATGTAACTCTAAGTAGCAGAGCTCCCAATTTAGCAGCCATCTTAGGCCATAGCCCGGACACCTGGAGGGGCTTTTTTATTTTGATAGGGCTATTAGATTAGGAGTAATTCATTTTTATTTTTGATAATTTGTTTTTTTATTTTGTGTAATTTAGTGTTTATTTTGTTTGTAATTTAGATAATTGTATTTGATTAATTTAATTTAATTTATTTTATTGTAATGTTAGCTTTTAGTGTAAGGCAGGTTAGGTTTTATTTTACAGGTAACTTTGTATTTATTTTAGCTAGGTAGTTATTAAATAGTTAATAACTATTTACTAACTAGGCTACCTAGTTAAAATAAATACAAACTTACCTGTGAAATAAAAATAAAACCTAAGATAGCTACAATATAACTATTAGTTATTTTGTAGCTAGCTTAGGTTTTATTTTACAGGTAAGTTTGTATTTAGTTTTAGGTATTATTTAGTTAATAATTGAAAGTTTTATTTAGATTGATTTTAATTATATTTAAGTTAGGGGGTATTAGGGTTAGGGTTATGTTAGGGTTCAGTTTAGGGGTTAATATATTTATTTAGTGTTAGTGATGTTGGAGGCCAGAGGTTTAGGGGTTAATAACTTTAGTATAATGGCAGCGACATTGGGGACGGCAGATTAGGGGTTAATAACTGTAATGTAGGTGGCAACAATGTTAAGGGTGGCAGATTAGAAGTTAATAACATTATGTAGGTGGCGCGATGTTGGGGGCGGCAGATTAGGGGGTAAATAATATTATGTAGGTTGCGGCGATGTTGGGGGCAGCAGATTAGAGGTGTTTAGACGTGGTTTTTACGTTAGGGTGTTAGGTTTAAACATAACTTTTTCTTTCCCCATAGACATCAATGGGGCTGTTACAGAGCTTTTGTTTCCTTGATCGCAGGTGTTAGTTTTTTTTTTGCCGGCTCTAACCATTGATGTCTATGGGGAAATCGTGCACAAGCACGTGAAAGCAGTGCTTGTATTTGGGTGAAGCATGGAGCTCAATGCCACCATATCGCCCGCGCAAGCCTGCTTTTTGTAAACTTGTAATAGCAGCGCTATAGGGAGGTTAAATACCGCCACTTTTGTGGCGGATGTTAATTTCCCTATAGCACTCAAAACTCATAATCTGGCTGTTAATCATATAATCTGCTAATAAATCCCCCTTTGTCTATTCATACAGTATTTTCCCGTTCTTAATGGTTTGAACAATTTTTTAGTTCTAGTGTCCACTATCTATTTTGTATACTTTTTGGTATTTGGTAATTGGTATTCTTATATCTGTATTTAAGGTTTTGTAATAAATTGTTTTTCACAACTTTGAAAATTAGACTCTGATGTGTTTCATATTCTTTTATCCTTATTTGGCACTGTGTTTTTATTTTTAATCTTATGGGAGGCTACTGGCTAGGGTACTCTAACTTTTCTCCTTTTATTTGGCCAACCATGATTGGTCAACAATTAAAAAAAAAAATGTCTGCCCTGCTTTAGTGCAAATATGAGCCCTCATGCAGGCAATTGCCTGGTCTGCCTTACAGAACCAGTGAATGGAGTTTTTATGCATTGAGGTAGAGGTCCTGATAACTATCTTAGTAAGACTATACATTATGTTCAACTTAATAAAATTGTTCTTGGGGGGGGGCGGAGCCAACAGCCGAGGAGAATGGACGTGTTTTGCTAGAGCTCCAAGAAATATAGCAAAGTCACTAGAATTCTATGCTGGTTAGCAGGAATGACTGATAGAGATCTACTGTCCCGTGTCCCTTAGATGGCTCCTGGAATATATGGTGCATTGTATGAGACACAAATCCTGAGAAGGCAGTATGATTCTGAGGCATACAAAACTGAATGATGGGGAGCCGGCATTCTGTGAAAGTGGCCAAAACTATTTTTAAAATAAGATGTGTCGTCAATTCAACACTGGCACATGCTGCTAGCGCGCCTAACAATCTACCAGCAGTAAGTGGAACCCTCGCTTATGTTGATCCGACACCTAAACACCTAAATGAGAAGGCTGATATATCCGGTCACAGAGCATGGAACCCAGAAGACTCAATAGAGGCGGCGGAATCACAGAGACATGTAAGGTGTGGATATGCACATCAAACTGCTGACTTACGAATGGCACAGAACAGCTGCAGAAACTCTAGAGCCGAGTTGGGGGACACAAGATCAGCCTTTAGAAATCCAGTCCCTGGTGTAGGCCTAGAAAGCCCTGCTATACAGCGTGCTATTCCCTTTGATCTCCACAGCAAAGCACACACCGGGAAAAGCGAGCTGTGCAGAGGGCGTATGATACACATCACATGCTACCAACAGGGATCTGTCATTAACGGCACAAATCTCATCAGAACACTGTTTATCAAATATAAAGTCGAACCTAATTAGTGCCTGCTCCACGCCTCAACATGACCTCTAGAAGCTCACAAAAGAAAGGTCTGAAGAGTATGATGGAAACCGGAGGACACCGGATAAGTAATCCGCCTAAGAGACTGGCAGTCCCTGGGGACCCACTGCACATGAAGGAGCCGGTGAATTGCGTAATGGCCGCCATCTTTGAGTTGCGGCTTGCAGGGCGCTATGACTATAGTTTCCATTTTTGCTAGAGTAGGTTTTGTTTCTAGGCACTACACTACCATACTCACGTGGACTTTATGTCTGTGATAACAAGGTTAGCTGCAGGCTGCTCATAGTTTTCCACGACGATAGTTCCTAGTTTTAGTATTGCCGCATATTTTATATTGCTCTCATTATTTTATTTTTGTTTATTATTTTTTTTAAATATGCTGCTATTTAAGCACTAATGCTAGCTGCTACTGGTTCACTCTAAGTTACACCTGCTCTTTTTAACAGACTCCATTTTGCGGCACATGTGTAATCTGCACCCTCATTTGCTCCCTAGATAATTCACATTTCCACCGCCTGTATCTGAGGGTTAGATGTATTAATATATGACCATATCATTAGTTGTGTCCTTTACCCTTACAAAAGTCTTATCAGCCATATACAAGTAAGATTATTGTGGGCTACATGACCTAGTACTAACTTACAATAGATGGTGAGTGTTAAGCCATATTATATATTTAACATTCCCCCCCCCCCCCCCCTACTGCTATGGTTTAATGTGCTAATATTGTTTGTCTGGAATGTTAGGGGTTACCTAGTAAAATGTCTCTAGGCCATATACAGAAGCCAAGGTATCTCAAGTGAGAGTGAATAACTTTCTAACCAACCATTTTGAAATTAAACTTTATATTCCTCCCCAGTAGTGTTAGATCTGTTATACAATCCAACAATGTACTAACAGGCACCTGACAGTTTATCTTTACTTATTGAACTGAAGACATTCATGTAACCTCTATAGTAAGTTTACTCCCAGTATGTCTCTGTACATAGCTTTAAGGCATCCATCTTCCAAAGGGTTAAAGTGTAGCACAACTATATTTTGTTATTTGTATACTCTAATACAGCGTGGGTTCCTAGGTGTGCTAGGTACTGTATGTGCTTCGTACTGTGTGGGATAGTTACTGTTTGAGCTGGGGACTGTGTCTGTTTGGTACTGCGTATGCTGGGCATTGTCTTTGCTTGGTGTTGTGTATGCTAGGTACTGTGTGTGCTGGGTGCTGTGTGTGCTAGGTGCTGTGTGTGCTAGGTTCTGTATGTGCTAGGTGCTGTGTGTGCTAGGCACTTTGGGTGCTAGGTACTTTGTGTGCTGTACAATGTGTGTTAGGTTCAATGCATGCTAGGTATTGCGTGTGCTCGGCAAGGTGGGTGCCGGGTACGGTGTGTGCTAGGTACATTAAGGTAGGAAAATAGTTATTAAATCAGAATTTTCCTACCTTAATTCCGATTGGCTGATAGAATCCTATCAGCCAATCGGAATTCGAGGGACGCCATCTTGGATGACGTCCCTTAAAGGAACCGTCATTTGTCGGGAAGTCGTCGGTGAAGATGGATGTTCCGCGTTGGCGGGATGAACTACATGGATCCGGAAGAAAGAAGATTGAAGATGCCGCTTGATAGAAGACTTCAGTCGGATCATGGACCTCTTCAGCTCCTGCTTGGATGAAGACTTCAGCCGTATCATGGACATCTTCAGCCCCCCGCTTGGGCTTGGATCAAGACATCGGAGGCTCTTCTGGATCGATCGGTGAACCCGGCATGGTGAAGACAAGGTAGGAAGATCTTCAGGGGCTTAGTGTTAGGTTTATTTAAGGGGGGTTTGGGTTAGATTAGGGGTATGTGAGTGGTGGGTTGTAATGTTTGGGGGGGTATTGTATGTTTTTTTTTACAGGCAAAAGAGCTGAATTCTTTGGGGCATGCCCCGCAAAGGGCCCTTTTCAGGGCTGGTAAGGTAAAAGAGCTTTTCTATTTTAATTTTAGAATAGGGTAGGGCATTTTTTTATTTTGGGGGTCTTTGTTATTTTATTAGGGGGCTTAGAGTAGGTGTAATTAGTTTAAAATTGTTGTAATATTTTTCTAATGTTTGTAAATATTTTTTTATTTTTTGTAACTTAGTTCTTTTTTATTTTTTGTACTTTAGTTAGTTTATTTCATTGTATTTATTTGTAGGTATTGTATTTAATTAATTTATTGATAGTGTAGTGTTAGGTTTAATTGTAGATAATTGTAGGTATTTTATTTAATTAATTTATTGATAGTGTAGTGTTAGGTTTAATTGTAACTTAGGTTAGGATTTATTTTACAGGTAATTTTGTAATTATTTTAACTAGGTAACTAGTAAATAGTTATTAACTATTTAATAGCTATTGTACCTGGTTAAAATAAATACAAAGTTGCCTGTAAAATAAATATTAATCCTAAAATAGCTACAATATAATTATTATTTATATTGTAGCTATATCAGGGTTTATTTTACAGGTAAGTATTTAGCTTTAAATAGGAATAATTTATTTAATAAGAGTTAATTTATTTCGTTAGATTTAAATTATATTTAAGTTAGGGGGGGTGTTAGTGTTAGGGTTAGACTTAGCTTTAGGGGTTAATACATTTATTAGAGTAGCGGTGAAGTCCGGTCGGCAGATTAGGGGTTAATTATTGTAGGTAGGTGGAGGCGACGTTGGGGGCGGCAGATTAGGGGTTAATAAATATAATATAGGGGTCGGCGGTGTTAGGGGCAGCAGATTAGGGGTACATAGGGATAACGTAGGTGGCGGCGGTGTGCGGTCTGCAGATTAGGGGTTAAAAATTTTTAATAGAGTGGCGGCGATGTGGGGGGACCTCGGTTTAGCGGTACATAGGTAGTTTATGGGTGTTAGTGTACTTTAGAGCACAGTAGTTAAGAGCTTTATGAACCGGCGTTAGCCCATAAAGCTGTTAACTACTGACTTTTTGCTGCGGCTGGAGTTTTGTCGTTAGATTTCTAACGCTCACTTCAGCCACGACTCTAAATACTGGCGTTAGAAAAATCCCATTGAAAAGATAGGATACGCAAATGGCGTAGGGGGATCTGAGGTATGGAAAAGTCGCGGCTGCAAAGTGAGCGTTAGACCCTTTCCTGACTGACTCTAAATACCAGCGGTAGCCCAAAACCAGCGTTAGGAGCCTCTAATGCTGGTTTTGACGGCTAACGCCAAACTCTAAATCTAGCCGATAGTGTGCTAGGTACCGCATGTGCTAGACAAGGTGGGTGCTGGGTACGGCGTGTGCTAGGTACAGGGTGAGCTAGGTACAATGTGTGCTAGGTATCATATGTGCTAGGTACAATGTGTGCTAGGTATAATATGTGCTAGGCACAGCGTGTGCTGGATACAGCGCGTCCACAGTACAGCGTGTGCTAGGTACAGTGAGAGCTAGGTACAGCGTGGACTAGATACAGTCGGCTAGATTTAGAGTTTGGCGTTAGCCGTCAAAACCAGCGTTAGAGGCTCCTAACGCTGGTTTTGGGCTATCGCTGGTATTTAGAGTCAGTCAGGAAAGGGTCTAACGCTCACTTTGCAGCCGCGACTTTTCCATACCACAGATCCCCCTACGCCATTTGCGTATCCTATCTTTTCAATGGGATCTTTCTAACGCCGGTATTTAGAGTCGTGGCTGAAGTGAGCGTTAGAAATCTAACGACAAGACTCCAGCCGCAGAAAAAAGTCAGTAGTTAAGAGCTTTCTGGGCTAACGCCGGTTTATAAAGCTCTTAACTACTGTGCTCTAAAGTACACTAACACCCATAAACTACCTATGTACCCCTAAACCGAGGCCCCCCACATCGCCGCCACTTGATTAAATTTTTTTAACCCCTAATCTGCCGACCACACACTGCCGCCACCTACGTTATCCCTATGTACCCCTAATCTGCTGCCCCTAACACCGCCGACCCCTATATTATATTTATTAACCCCTAATCTGCCCCCCCCAACGTCGCCGCTACCTACCTACAATTATTAACCCCTAATCTGCCGACCGGACTTCACCGCTACTATAATAAAGTTATTAACCCCTAATCCGCCTCAATAACCCTATAATAAATAGTATTAACCCCTAATCTGCCCTCCCTAACATCGCCGACACCTAACTTCAAGTATTAACCCCTAAAGCTAAGTCTAACCCTAACTCTAACACCCCCCTAAATTAAATATAATTTAAGAAACAAATTCCGCAACAGTGGTGTAAAGAAGGACTGGGAGAGATTTGCAAGTAAAATTGTATTTAATACATCTCAAAACGAGTATAACATAACAGGCACAGCAAACAACATACCAGGTTAATGCGCAATTGCAGTACATTGGATGGCTATTGGAAACATGCAAATGAATTAACTGCACGTCTAGTTGATAGAGGTTATAACCTAGAGGAATTAACTAAAATTGCCAATTTAGTCTCTGGTTTCAACAGAGGTAATTTACTCAAAGACAAAGAGAAACCTATAAATAGGAGTGTGACCCATGGCAATATTGGTGTTAATTTTATAACTAAGTTTAGTAACCAATATGATGCCATTTGTAATGTCATTAAGAAAAGGTTACCCCTATTAGAAATGGATGAAGATCTCAAGGTACTATCGAGAAATTGTAAATTTATCTCCTACAGATCTGATACTATAGGGGATAAAATTAATAAGAATCTTAGCTCTGAAGCTAATACCAACACTTCGGTGATGGTCGGTAAAACAGGTAATTGGTTGTCTAAAAAATGTGGTTTCTACAAATGTGGAGTGAGACCGTGCAAGAGCTGTGATTTTGCTCTTGTAGGAGATACTTTCCATTCCACAAATACTAACACAATCTATAATATTAGGGAACGTATCAATTGTAGCTCTACATTTGTGGTGTACCTTATTACTTGTTTACATTGCAATTTTCAGTATGTGGGTCTCACCTCTAGGGGCTTAAAGGACAGGATCAGAGAACATCTCTTGTCCCTAGAGGCGGATGTACCAAAAACACCAGTGGCAAAGCATTTTTACGAACATGTTGACAAATTTAGGTATTTTCGTTTCCAAGGTATTGAAAAAGTGAAAATGAATTCCAGAGGTGGTGATAGGTATAAGGCTCTAAGTAAGAGAGAGATCTATTGGATCTATACTTTAAAAACCGGTTCCCCCTTAGGGATCAATAAAATAAGCAATATTAAACTGTTCATTGATGCCTAAAAATTAAATACATATTTTATGTTCCATTTATTTGTGTAAGTACAACACTAAGTTTTCATTGCTATTTTGAAGGCTAGGTAATAATGTGAATAATATGATGTTTTGAATTAAAATAATGGAACATTTTTATTTTACATTACACATTTAGTCCTAGTAATATTATCAAATATATTAATATGTTTCTAAATTTGTAGATATATAATTGTATCTTATATACGATCACGGTTCAATTTTGTCATGTATAGTTGTTACATTGTAACACATTCCCGCATTTGCCCTAAAAGATTTTTGCTTGCATTTGACTTTTATACTGTGGGGACTATTACAATGCGGGATTCTGTTACTTTTTTTTTTTTTAAATATATTTTTTATTGAGGTTTTGCATATTAAACATAAAACATAATACGCCTTTTTGATAAGAGAAAAAGATACAGACAAAACTAAGTATAACATTTCAACAGTTATATAAAACATTAATGGTAGGCTAATGAAACCTCGATTTTTCAATAAACTAGCAAAGATGACTGGCCAATTAGAGATATAGTTTTAGGCCCAATGGACCAGAATTGTAGAAGAAATAACTGATGGCCCAGTAAGCAGCTCCTTAGGGGCTGCAAGAAAAGAGACAATGTGTATATAGTAAGAGGGGGGGGGGGGGATATCCAGCGGGTAAGCACCGCTCTGCATACGAGGGAAAGGGAGGAGGGCGGAGCCATATACATATAAACATATATAGGTCAACTAAGGGACATGGGGGGTAACTCTCCAGTTTTTTACCTGTATGAAAAAGTAACACTACTAATCATATGGAGTTTGGCAAGCTAACACACACGTGGACATGAAAACTATATCAGTTGAATACCATTTCTTAAAATCTAAACTTAACCTGTTAGAGAAACCCTGTCACATAACCCTTCAAGTGTACTCACATGGAGCAAATGTAGCCTTCTTATAGGGCTGTAGAGGTAAGTGTATAGCTTAGTCTTCTATTGTGAACAATTGGGCGTTGCTATATGTCAAACATAGATATCAAGCCTATTTGTTAAGACTGAGATCCTGTCTGGGCTCGTGTGATAGTGCTATTATATTATTATTTAGCTCGTAGTAAGGAAATTAAGAGGCGTAAACAATAAAGAATCTGGTACTAAAGTAGTTGCAGTACCCATAAAAGATAGCTTAGACGTCATGTCAATACGTAGGAAGTTTAAGAGTAGTGGCCACTGATACCTTTGCGTATACATTAAAATTATTTTTAAGATATTGCAGCAATGTATGGGCTTATAAGTGCCCGGCTGAAACTTGGCAGTCTCAGATTGTAGGATAAGTGGGCATCAAACCTGTGTTTGCAAATATATATATTAGAGGAAGTGCTTACCTATAATATTCACTAACTAAGATTACTAATAATAATATTATATTAAGACATTTCATGTAGTGTGACAGTATAAGAAAAAACAGTCTGCTCTTGTTTAGCAATATATGAAAAGCCCCATGAGTATTCTAGTGGTTTAGCAGTTTGATAATTTTGCAAGTGCATATGAGGGCGAGGAGCTATACATATACTATAAAGATGATAGGGGCTATAGAAATCTGTTCCATGGCTATATTATTCAAATGGATAAACAAAAGACTCTGGTACAGCAGCTTGTAGTAATCTTAACTTATATACCTAGGGGGTACCAGGGGTTACAGATAAACGTATTTATGACGTGAGGAAAGGAGATGAGAAATAATCAGTTATCGCTGCTTTGACATGAGAAGCACAAACAACATCCAAATGCAAGTTATAAACATATGTAAGTATGTTAATGTTACCAAACAGTGGGGCTGCCATTCATATATAGACATTCGACTTTCACATTGTAGCTGAGCTAAATAAACATACCCCATAGCTGTTATGTCACAATTACAAAGCTACAGCAACTTATTTCATGAGAGGCTCTAAGGAAAAAAACTCTAGGGTTAATACACACAACTGGAACAAGATCAGATAATAGTTAACTATAAGACCATACCTTCCTATATCTGAATATAATAGCATTTTTAGCACATTAAGAAGGAAGATAGTTAATATAGGTGGCACTCCTTATCTAGACCATGCAGTTAAAGCTCACATTAGTGAGCAAATATATTGTAATAGAAAGCACTCTGGTATTTAGTACATTAAAGAGTATGTGCAATAAAGAAACTGATAAATAGCATAACAGGGTGAGCCATACATCGGTATTTGAGGGGGTATGAGCAATTCCAATCTTATCTAAACACATAACAACCGCCTTCATGAAGGATTGCCTTACGTAAGGTAATGCCAGAGTCACACAGAATACAGGCTAAAACTTGGGAATAGTAGATAGAGGCTTATATTTGTAAATAATAATAAAATTAATATTAATACTAATTAGCCCCAGTTCCAAAGACATCAAGTATATATCAGGAGCAACCAAAAAAAAAAAGTTTATGATGAAGGGACACTCATAGTTACTTGTGAAGACTGTCTTTTACCCAATGCCTGCAGCCATGATGACTCCATTTCTTGCTGATTGCGCTGCGGTAAAGGGACTGCATAGCCAGATAAAAAGGTTTTTCCGTCCAGGGATCAGGCTATTACTTCGAGTATGGTAAATGTAGGCCAGCATTAGGAGGTCAGATTTCTTATAGCAGCTTGCAGGATCCGCAGCTCCGGTATCATGAACAGCCGACTCTTCATCATGTGGCACTAGACCTGGGCCCAAGTTCCATCTCTGCACCGGCGGTTGCGGATCGCTGAGCTGTGGTAACTGTTTAGGAAGAAGCTGGAAGATGTTCCTGGGAAGCAGTTTTGCATAATATTTATATGAGAAAACAGTGATCCGCCGAGTTGCAGCCTTCGCCGCCAAAAATCTAGATGCACCATGTGGGTGAGATGTCATGCAGATCTGTGATGCAGTCATTTTCCGCTCTGTAGGGATAGTTTCATCAGCTGTCTTATCTGACAAGAAGTGTTGCAGGGATAGTGCTTTGGGTTTTACCGGTGTCAGATTCTGATAGTGAGTATCCAGCTCTGATAATAACCCTTTTGCTTCAATCAGGGAGGACTTACCACATTCGTCAGGGTCTAAAGTAGTCGCCATCTTGGGCGTAAGGCTGCTCTCCATAACCTGCTGATCCCTGAGTATGAGCGTTAGATCAGAAAAGTTGTGATCCATTTTCTCCTCTAATTTGTCCAGTAGGGCTTTAATTTGCCTGTAGTGAACTTCCATATTGAGCTGGTTATCAGAGAATTCTGGATACATTAGGCTGCTTAGATCCTGATGTGCAGTTATTTATCAGGGATGGTAGTTCTGCCTGCTTTAATCTTATTCTTTCCTGAAGATTTCAGGCTCTTTAATGAGCCAGAGACTTCCGAGGTAGGCCGAAGCCTGGGATTTTCCTGAAAATCCTCTGGAACTCCTTTCTGGGTAGATCGAAATTTGTCTCAAACTCAGCCAAATTTCAGCCAATGGTCCCCTGTAGTGAGTAAATACTGCTCCAAAGTTTTTTTCTTGGAATCAGCTCCTAAATCATGCTTTTTAGGGCTAATAAATGACAGGTTCTAACTAGAGCTCTGATAAATTGTGACTGTCTAGGCTGCTGGCTAGCTCCGCCCCCCCGGATTCTGTTACTTTAAATGTAATGACAGTTGCACTATCTGTTTGCTTAGGGGTTCCGCTATTCAGTACTTTGATTTATTACTCTTTTTAGAATTGGTGTTTTGTTTTAATGATCTTTTCTATGTATGTGACTATTCAGAATGAATTTGTATCAACTTTAGTAATAGTGAAAATTATCTTGTTTATAGATTGTTGAGACGTAGGTGAGAATTCTGTGTGCCGATTGGCTACTCACCTTTGCTACCTGTGATTTAACAGCTGTCTGTAACACCTTTTCTCCCAGCTCTGATGAACCGCTTGTGAAGTGGGAAACGCGTCAGCGGGGTTTGTTTGCTGTGCCTGTTATGTTATACTCGTTTTGAGATGTATTAAATACAATTTTACTTGCAAATCTCTCCCAGTCCTTCTTTACACCACTGTTGCGGAATTTGTTTCTTTTCTGTGACTTTTTAATTAGGGGTTTGGAGAGCCCCAGCAGCAGTGGAAGTATATGCCTGCTAAACCGGTATCACGCTGGTACTCAGGAAGGCCCTGGATTGTAACACTCTGTGCATACTGATGTTCGGTGTTTGAATGTGAAAACAGGACTGCCACAATCTCAGCAACTGAAGAATACGGGATCATTCTACACTGAGAGGGTACAATCTGGGTGAGTCCTTACCTTTTCGTTATTTGTACTTGGAAATTCTATTATACAGGTGACGTCCGCATGAGTGGGACTCATTGATAGAGTCGGTTTCACCTATATGTACATTACGTATAATACTATTTGTTGTGTATACTGCATCAATGCTGAGAAGTCTTACTGTGTGATCAATAAATATAATTTAAATCTAACGAAATAAATTAACTCTTATTAAATAACTTATTCCTATTTAAAGCTAAATACTTACCTGTAAAATAAACCCTAATATAGCTACAATATAAATTATAATTATATTGTAGCTATTTTAGGATTAATATTTATTTTGCAGGCAACTTTGTATTTATTTTAACCAGGTACAATAGCTATTAAATAGTTAATAACTATTTAATAGCTACCTAGTTAAAATAATTACAAAATTACCTGTAAAATAAATCCTAACCTAAGTTACAATTAAACCTAACACTACACTATCAATAAATGAATTAAATAAACTACCTACAATTATCTACAATTAAACCTAACACTACACTATCAATAAATTAATTAAATACAATACCTACAAATAAATACAATTAAATAAACTAACTAAAGTACAAAAAATAAAAAAGAACTGTTACAAAAAAAAAAAATATTTACAAACATTAGAAAAATATTACAACAATTTTAAACTAATTACACCTACTCTAAGCCCCCTGATAAAATAACAAAGACCCCCAAAATAAAAAAATGCCCTACCCTATTCTAAATTAAAAAAGTTCAAAGCTCTTTTACCTTACCAGCCCTCAAAAGGGCCTTTTGCGGGGCATGCCCCAAAGAAAACTGCTCTTTTGCCTGTAAAAGAAAAATACAACCCCCCCAATATTAAAACCCACCACCCACATACCCCTAATCTAACCCAAACCCCCCTTAAAAAAACCTAACACTACCCCCCTGAAGATCATCCTACCTTGAGTCGTCTTCACTCAACCGAGCCACCGATGGAACTGAAGAGGAGATCCGAAGCGGCAGAAGTGATCCTCCAAGGGGCGCTGAAGAAATCTTCCATCCGATGAAGTGATCCTCCAGGCGGCGCTGAAGAAGTCTTCTATCCGGGCGATGTCATCTTCCAAGCGGGTCTTCAATCTTCTTTCTTCAGGATCCATCTTGCAGACCTCCGACGCGGAACATCCTGCTGGCCCGACGGACTACCGATGAATGAAGGCTCCTTTAAGGGACGTCATCCAAGATGACGTCCCTCGAATTCCGATTGGCTGATAGGATTCTATCAGCCAATCGGAATTAAGGTAGGAAAATTCTGATTGGCTGATGGAATCAGCCAATCAGATTCAAGTTCAATCTGATTGGCTGATTGGATCAGCCAATCAGATTGAGCTCACATTCTATTGTCTGATCGGAACAGCCAATAGAATACGAGCTCAATCTGATTGGCTGATTGGATCAGCCAATCGGATTGAACTTGAATCTGATTGGCTGATTCCATCAGCCAATCAGAATTTTCCTACCTTAATTCCGATTGGCTGATAGAATCCTATCAGCCAATCGGAATTCGAGGGACGCCACCTTGGATGACGTCCCTTAAAGGAACCGTCATTCGCTGGGAAGTCGTCGGTGAAGAAGGATGTTCCGCGTCAGCGGGATGACCATGGATCCGGAAGAAAGAAGATTGAAGATGCCGCTTGATAGAAGACTTCAGCCCGATCATGGACCTCTTCAGCTACCGCTTGGATGAAGACTTCAGTCGGATCATGGACATCTTCAGCCCCCCGCTTGGGCTTGGATCAAGACATCGGAGGCTCTTCTGGATCGATCGGCGAACCCGGCATGGTGAAGACAAGGTAGGGAGATCTTCAGGGGCTTAGTGTTAGGTTTATTTAAGGGGGGTTTTGGTTAGATTAGGGGTATGTGGGTGGTGGGTTGTAATGTTGGGGGGGGTATTGTATGTTTTTTTTTACAGGCAAAATAGCTGAATTCTTTGGGGCATGCCCCGCAAAGGGCCCTTTTCAGGGCTGGTAAGGTAAAAGAGCTTTTCTATTTTAATTTTAGAATAGGGTAGGGCATTTTTTTATTTTGGGGGTCTTTGTTATTTTATTAGGGGGCTTAGAGTAGGTGTAATTAGTTTAACATTGTTGTAATATTTTTCTAATGTTTGTAAATATTTTTTTATTTTTTGTAACTTAGTTCTTTTTTATTTTTTGTACTTTAGTTAGTTTATTTCATTGTATTTATTTGTAGGTATTGTATTTAATTAATTTATTGATAGTGTAGTGTTAGGTTTAATTGTAGATAATTGTAGGTATTTTATTTAATTAATTTATTGATAGTGTAGTGTTAGGTTTAATTGTAACTTAGGTTAGGATTTATTTTACAGGTAATTTTGTAATTATTTTAACTAGGTAACTATTAAATAGTTATTAACCATTTAATAGCTATTGTACCTGGTTAAAATAATTACAAAGTTGCCTGTAAAATAAATATTAATCCTAAAATAGCTACAATATAATTATAATTTATATTGTAGCTATATTAGGGTTTATTTTACAGGCAAGTATTTAGCTTTAAATAGGAATAATTTATTTAATAAGAGTTAATTTATTTCATTAGATTTAAATTATATTTAAGTTAGGGGGGTGTTAGTGTTAGGGTTAGACTTAGCTTTAGGGGTTAATACATTTATTATAGTAGCGGTGTGGTCCGGTCGGCAGATTAAGGGTTAATAATTGTAGGTAGGTGGAGGCGACGTTGGGGGCGGCAGATTAGGGGTTAATAAATATAATATAGGGGTCGGCGGTGTTAGGGGCAGCAGATTAGGGGTACATAGGTATAATGTAGGTTGCGGCGGTGTACGGAGCGGCAGATTAGGGGTTAAAAAAAATATGCAGGTGTCAGCGATAGCGGGGGCGGCGGATTAGGGGTTAATAAGTGTAAGGTTAGGGGTGTTTAGACTCGTTTTACATGTTAGAGTGTTAGGTGCAGACTTAGGAAGTGTTTCCCCATAGGAAACAATGGGGCTGCGTTAGGAGCTTAACGCTGCTTTTTTGCAGGTGTTAGGTTTATTTTCAGCTCAAACTGCCCCATTGTTACCTATTCGGATATCGTGCACGAGCACGTTTTTGAAGCTGGCGGCGTCCATAAGCACCGCTGGTATCGAGAGTTGCAGTGGCGGTAAATTATGCTCTACGCTCCCTTTTTGGAGCCTAACGCACTGAAAACCCAGCCATTCTGTGAACTCTAAATACCAGCGGTATTTAAAAGGTGCGGCCAAAAAAAGCCAGCGTTAGCTACGCGGGTCGTTACCGACAAAACTCTAAATCTAGCCGAGTGTGTGTTAAGTACGGCGTGTACTAAGTATAATGTGTGCTAGGTACAATGTGTGCTAGGTACAATGTGTGCTAGGTACAATGTGTGTTAGGTAGAATATGTGCTAGGTACAATGTGTGCTAGGTACCGCGTGTGCTAGGCAAGGCGGGTGCTGGGTATGGCCGGTGCTAGGTACAGTGTGAGCTAGGTACAGTGAGTGCTAGGTATCATGTGTGCTAGGTACGATGTGTGCTAGGTATAATGTATGCTAGGCACAGTGTGTGCTGGATACAGCGCGTCCACAGTACAGCGTGTGCTAGGTACAGTGAGAGCTAGGTACAGCGTGGGCTAGGTACAGTGTGTGTTAAGTGCAGCGTGTGCTAGGTACAATGTGTGCTAGGTACAATGTGTGTTGCTGATCGTTCTAATAGTCTGTCGAGAGTTTGATATAATACTATGTGTCGTTGGAATATACTCTCCCCCTGAAGTACAAAAGTTTTTTGTTCTGAGAGCCTTTTTTTTGTTTTTTGTTTTTTTTTTGTTTACCCCACATATTCCTTATATTGATTCTTGGAGCTCTGATTTAATTTTTGTGAGCTAGCTCCCCCCCCACACACACATTTCGTGCCCACATCAGGGTTCCATCTAGGTGAACTATTTTCACCTCCAATTCCCTCATTTTACCTATCCCCCCCCCTTTTTGGTCCCCTTTCCCAAAAATATTGTATTACAGAAGTGTGAGTTCCCAATGGCCAGATCTATATTAGTTTCTGTACTTTTATATCCTAGTCTGTCCTTGGGGACATAGGTACCTTGTTTATTGTTTTTATATGTACTTTATCAATGTTTTGACAATAACTTTCACCGGACCTGCAAGTCCGTTTCATTTGTTTGTGTCTACTGGAGCAGGGGTCCTGCGTGTCCCCAACTGTTACCTATATTTTTGAAACTGAATAAAAAATTTATATTTAAAAAAAAAAAAAAAATTGTTCTTGGAGAGGAAAGAAATCCTTATATAATGATTCAAACATTAGATTTCCACAAGATATAATTTTTATGCTATTTTTAAAATCACTCTTAAATCATGTCAAGCAAGCATCTTAATATTAAATATATTTTGTTTTGCAACATGTCTTCCGGGACGTCAATAAGCAAAATAAGCTAAAAGTAATTAAGTGTTTAAACATGTCTGATATCCCACAATGCATTTGCTTGAAGTCTGACTGTAAAACCATGGTTTTCAACAAGAAAAAAAAAATCAACAGATGGCCTTTTATGTATTTATTTTTTAAACTAAAACCAGTTTAATATTTCCCACGTTTCATGCCAAACGTTTATTCAGACACACAGCACCTTAACTTTCAAACTGGAATAATTAAGACACTGAAGAAAATACATGATTTCACTAGTGTTAAGTTTAAATAGATGTGTAATGGAAAGTCGCACACAGCATAAATACCTTTTAATTTCCAGAAGAGAATGAATGTGCCTCATAAATCATAGAGCAGGATTTGTCTCTCTAGAGAAATTACACATGGTTTCATATTATTTAAAGGATTTTCAGACCTGTAACATTAACCACTGGTTAAGTAACTCAGCCAGTTGATCGATTCGGGTCTCATTGCTTGTGTATCATATAAAGGTAACATTTATTGTCGGATAAAAATCTGTATCATAATGAGCTGTAACAGCTGAAATGTTATTGATGCTATGTATCTCAGTACCTTATAACCATTAGTACTATTTACCTTAGTAAATTAAAAGACTCAACTAGTGATAGATATTAAAGGGACACTCTAGTCCAAAATAAACTTTCACGATTCAGGCGGTTTAGGGGTTAAATTATTTATTTAGTTGCGGCGAGGTCCGGGATCGGCAGGATAGGGGTTAATAACTTTATTATAGAGGGCGGCGGTATAGGGGGGAAGGATGAGGGTTAATAGGTATAATGTAGGTGGCGGCGGTGTCCGGGAGCGGCGGTTTAGGGGTTAGTACATTTATAAGAGTTGCGGCGGGGGTTTAGGGGTTAATAACTTTATTTAGTTGCGGGGGGCTCCGGGGGCGCCGGTATAGGGGGGTAGAACAGTGTAGTTTAGTGTGGGTGCTTAGTGACAGGCTAGCAAAAAAAGCTGTAAAAAAGCCAAAGAGCAGCGAGATCGGATGAGTGATAACTCTCACAATCCGCTGCTCATCGCCCCGTACTTGGTGCGCGGCTTTTTGACAGCTTTTTTGATAACTTAGGCGAAATTTTGCAGGTCCGCGGCAGGCGATGTGAGGCGAGCTTAGGCGGGCGTATTGGGCCGGCGAAGGCAGGTAAAGTAGACGCGTTGATAACTACCCCCCAAAGTATTAATTCTATAACTCATTCTATCAAGTTGCAGTCTAACCTTCAAATGTTTAAAGGGATATTGAACAGTAAATAAATGCTAGATATATTGATGAATTCAAAGCAAATATTTTTTATCTGAGAATAATATGTGGATTTATTCTAGAAGTACTACAAGAAAAAGAGAAATAGGACAAATACCCTATTACCTAATCCTATAAACAGACAGGGAATACAGCACTCTTTTAAATGTCAACAAACATTTATTTATTTAATTATGTTAACACAGTTCATATCTGAACTGAGAACTGAGCACACCCAGAGCAGTCATTCAACATACATACACAGGAACCTTATATACTATCCCAGTAAAAAATTATCATCAAACTGGGCAGCAGCTAAAAAAGCATATTAAATGGCCATATAGAAAAATCTCTGATCCGGACTTTGTTCCATATTTATCAAGCTCCTTACGGAGCTTGATGCCCTGTGTTTCTGGCGAGCTGGTTGATAATGGTAAACCGGAAAAAAGATTGAAAATGAAAACAGTCTTTGGAATAATCCCATTAATAATGAATAATATATATGAGTAAGAGGCTCTCTTTTTTGTGAACATAGGCATTCACAATGGGTGCGTGTGTATTCATACAAAATAATAACTATGTATACTCCATATTAAAAATGCTAGAAAATGATATCCCTTTTGAGGAAAAAGGTGAAAAATAGTTATTAACTAATAGATAGCATAACTGCAGTGTGAATGGTGTTTTATGAATGAATGTTATGAAAACAAGAAAAATATCCCCCTTTTTTGTTTTTGTCTTTATTCTAAAGTATCTAGTGAGGACATATTGGTAACAGTATCCATCCACCTTAAGAAACTATGATGTAAGAAAAAGAGGTGTAGATAACCTGTTAAAAGATAGACTCACAGTGAGATTGACAGCCCTGACGAAGCCCTTGTCGCAAAGGCTTATGGGTGAAACGCGCGTAGGCTGTTTTGTTTGAAAGTGTTTAACCTGGATGCGGTCTTTGGAGTAACATACCTACAGGTTTTCCAGATTAAAGTGAGCACACTGAATGTTACGAGAAAGTAGAGGTACAGGCGGTATCTGTTATAGTGCTACTAATATACCACTATGAAATTGGAAGGAAGATCAAGCTTTGGCATTGGTGGGAATGAAGGCTTCAGGTAGGATGTATCTGCCCCATTCTTGAATGAAGCGGTTAATATATGAAGCCGAGTTGCAGAAGGTAACGTTTCCCACTGCCGTAATCTGTTTTTCATGAACTGCATATGTAAAAGCAGCTTGACACTTACACAGTGAATATCTTAGTAATGCATGAACTGCCTTTATCTATACAAGTGTGACACTTACACAGCTGACTTGCTTGGGTCTGGCTTGTTGATAATAATGCTTGTCCTTTGATGTGCTTAACCGACAACCGCTGACACAGTGTGTTCTCTATCTGGAGGATTACCTGAATTTTTGCTCTACATACACCTCAGAACTGGCTATTATCTAAGGCTGGGACTTATTGATATATATTCTCTCAATAAGCAAGCTTTTGTTTTGTTTTGTGAAAAGTATCAGCGCTGAATACTAAGTCCGGATCCGAAATTTTTCTATATGGCCATTTAATATGCTTTTTTAGCTACTGCCCAGTTTGATGATGATTTTTTACTGGGATAGTATATAAAGTTCCTGTGTATGTATGTTGAATGACTGCTTTGGGTGTGCTTGAGTTTTTTGTGTATAATATGATGTTCCTTATTTAATGCACCTGGTAATGGTTATATCTTCTCAGTTCAGATATGAACTGTGTTAACATAATTAGATAAATAAGTGTTTGTTGACATTTAAAAGAGTGCTGTATTCCCTGTCTGTTTATAGGACTACTTAAAGGGACAGTCAACCATAGAATTGCTATTGTTTTAAAAGATAGATAATCCCTTTATTACTCATTCCCCAGTTTTGCATAACCAACACAGTTATATTAATGTACTTTTTAACTTTGTGATTACCTTGTATCTAGGAACCTTCTTCCAGCCCCCTGATCACATGACTGAGACTGTTTATTATCTGTTGTCTTAAATTTAGCATTGTATTGTGCTAGATCTTAAATAACTTTCTGTGCCTGAACACAGTGTTATCTATGTAGCCCACGTGTACTTTCTGTCTCTTTGTGTTGAAAAGAGATTTAAAAAGAATGTGATAAGAGGCAGCCCTCAAAGGCTTAGACATTAGCATATGAGCCTACCTATGTTTAGTTTAAACTAAGAATACAAGAGAAAAAAGCAAATTTGATGATAAAAGTAAATTGGAAAGTCAATTAAAATTAAAAGTCCTATCTGAATAATGAAAGTTTAATTTATACTTGACTGTCCCTTTAATAGGGTATTTGTCCTATTTCTCTTTTTCTTGTAGTACTTCTAGAATGTATCAAATTTAAGGGTTTGCACCAAATAAGGCTATTATACCTTGTACTTGAGAAACACTTTTTATGAAGAATATTACTATATATTAATATGTGGATTTATTTTTAAAAAAAAAGTATTTAAGTTGTTTAAATATTAAAGGCATGTGTCATGTGTAAAGGTATGTGGCTAGATTTAGAGTTTTGTCCATAAAGACCCGCGTAGCTAACGCAGCTTTTTTTCCTACCGCTGCTTCCAAACAACGCTGGTATTTAGAGTTGTCTGAGGGGCTGTGTTAGGCTCAAAAAAGGGTGCTTTGAGCCTAATGTAGCTCCACTTCAACCCTCAATACCAGCATTGCTTACGGTAGCGGTAAGCTGGAAAAACGTGCTCGTGCATGATATCCCCATAGGAAACAATGGGGCTGAGCTGTCTGAAAAAAAACCTAACACCTGCATAAAAGCAGCGTTCAGCTCCTAAAGCAGCCCCATTGTTTCCTATGGGGAAACACTTTCTAAGTCTGCACCTAACACCCTAACATGAACCCCGAGTCTAAACACCCCTAACCTTACACTTATTAACCCCTAATCTGCCGACCCCGCTATCGCTGACCCCTGCATATTATTATTAACCCCTAATCTTCCGCTCCGGACACCGCCGCAACCTACATTATCCCTATGAATCCCTAAACTGCTGCCCCTAACACCGCCGACCCCTATATTATATTTATTAACCCCTAATCTGCCCCTCCCAACGTCGCCGCTACCTAACTACACTTATTAACCCCTAATCTGCCGACCGGACCTCGCCGCCACTATAATAAATGTATTAACCCCTAAACCGCCGCACTCCCACCTCTCAAACACTAGAATAAATTGTATTAACCCCTAATCTGCCCTCCCTAACATTGCCGCCACCTACCTACAAATATTAACCCCTAATCTCCTGCCCGCACCATCGCCGCTACTATAATAAAGTTATTAACCCCTAAACATAACTCTAACCCTAACCCTAACACCCCCCTAACATAAATATAATTTTTATTAAACGAAATAAAATTCCTAAAATGAACTAAAGTATTCCTATTTAAAACTAAATACCTATAAAATAAACCCTAATACAGCTACAATATAACAAATAATTATATTGTAGCTATTTTAGGATTTATATTTATTTTACAGGCAACTTTGTATTTATTTTAACTAGGTACAATAGCTATTAAATAGTTATTAACTATTTAATAGCTACCTAGTTAAAATAATTACAAAATTACCTGTAAAATAAATCCTAACCTAAGTTACAATTAAACCTAACACTACACTATCATTAAATAATTAAATAAATTACCTACAATTACCTACAATTAAATACAATTAAATAAACAATTCTATAATACAAAAAAAACAAACACTAAATTACAAAAAAAAAAAAAATATTACAAGAATATTAAACTAATAACACCTGGGGGGGCGTGGCTAAGAGGTGGCCATGATTGGTCGCTTTTCATGAAGCTCCTGGGACTATCTATCTAATTCATAAGTTCTACAAGATATTTAGACATTCACTCATCCACTACCTGCAGCAATTTATTGCTACTTATTTTGTGATCCCGAACCGAACTAAGATGGACTGATAAAAGTACCCAGGACCTGAAATAGCCTGCAATAACTTTAGGCCGTCACCCGCATTTCCTACAACTCAAATAAGCCTAGCAGATACGTAACCCAAGTGGGTTAAATGAATAAGCTCTCTACTTAAGGAATATATATGAATGGATCTACTAACTTAGAGTTCTGTTTTCTACACTGAATTGAGTGCGGTGACGGCCTGCAATTTTCTTTCTAACCCCCCCGGCCTTCCGTATATAACGGGCCCACCTAACTGCTGACTTATAGAATGGAGGACTTTCAACTAGCTATGAAGGCTGTGCTTCTTGACCTGGGTCGGAAAATGGACGCAGAGTTCGCTGAACTTAAAGCATGCATCCTGGAGGCCCGCACAAAAGATGGCGCTTGGCCCCCGCGAGAGATACATGACCCCGCTGAACCAGCTATACACAGCCCTCTTACTACTAAGACCTTAGTTGATTGTCCGGAGGATCATACACAGACGCCAGAAGATTCCACTGCCGATATCTGTGTACACAGCTCAGAGACAATTACCGCAGATCATAATAGGTATAATGTAGGTGGCGGCGGTGTCCGGGAGCGGCGGTTTAGGGGTTAATACATTTATAAGAGTTGCGGCGGGGTCTAGGAGCGGCGGTTTAGGGGTTAATAACTTTATTTAGTTGCGGGGGGCTCCGGGGGTGCCGGTATAGGGGGTAGAACAGTGTAGTTTAGTGTGGGTGCTTAGTGACAGGCTAGCAAAAAAGCTGTAAAAAAGCCGAAGAGCAGCGAGATCGGATGAGTGATAACTCTCACAATCCGCTGCTCATCGCCCCGTACTTGGTGCGCGGCTTTTTGACAGCTTTTTTGATAACTTAGGTGAAATTTTGCAGGTCCGCGGCAGGCGATGTGAGGCGAGCTTAGGCGGGCGTATTGGGCCGGCGAAGGCAGGTAAAGTAGACGCGTTGATAACTACCCCCCAAAGTATTAATTCTATAACTCATTCTATCAAGTTGCAGTCTAACCTTCAAATGTTTAAAGGGATATTGAACAGTAAATAAATGCTAGATATATTGATGAATTCAAAGCAAATATTTTTTATCTGAGAATAATATGTGGATTTATTCTAGAAGTACTACAAGGAAAAGAGAAATAGGACAAATACCCTGTTACCTAATCCTATAAACAGACAGGGAATACAGCACTCTTTTAAATGTCAACAAACACTTATTTATTTAATTATGTTAACACAGTTCATATCTGAACTGAGAACTGAGCACACCCAGAGCAGTCATTCAACATACATACACAGGAACCTTATATACTATCCCAGTAAAAAATTATCATCAAACTGGGCAGCAGCTAAAAAAGCATATTAAATATCCATATAGAAAAATCTCTGATCCGGACTTTGTTCCATATTTATCAAGCTCCGTACGGAGCTTGATGCCCCGTGTTTCTGGCGAGCTGGTTGATAATGGTAAACCGGAAAAAAGATTGAAAATGAAAACAGTCTTTGGAATAATCCCATTAATAATGAATAATATATATGAGTAAGAGGCTCTCTTTTTTGTGAACATAGGCATTCACAATGGGTGCGTGTGTATTCATACAAAATAATAACTATGTATACTCCATATTAAAAATGCTAGAAAATGATATCCCTTTTGAGGAAAAAGGTGAAAAATAGTTATTAACTAATAGATAGCATAACTGCAGTGTGAATGGTGTTTTATGAATGAATGTTATGAAAACAAGAAAAATATCCCCCTTTTTTGTTTTTGTTTTTATTCTAAAGTATCTAGTGAGGACATATTGGTAACAGTATCCATCCACCTTAAGAAACTATGATGTAAGAAAAAGAGGTGTAGATAACCTGTTAAAGATAGACTCACAGTGAGATTGACAGCCCTGACGAAGCCCTTGTCGCAAAGGATTATGGGTGAAACGCGCGTAGGCTGTTTTGTTTGAAAGTGTTTAACCTGGATGCGGTCTTTGGAGTAACATACCTACAGGTTTTCCAGATTAAAGGGAGCACACTGAATGTTACGAGAAAGTAGAGGTACAGGCGGTATCTGTTATAGTGCTACTAATATACCACTATGAAATTGGAAGGAAGATCAAGCTTTGGCATTGGTGGGAATGAAGGCTTCAGGTAGGATGTATCTGCCCCATTCTTGAATGAAGCGGTTAATATATGAAGCCGAGTTGCAGAAGGTAACGTTTCCCACTGCCGTAATCTGTTTTTCATGAACTGCATATGTAAAAGCAGCTTGACACTTACACAGTGAATATCTTAGTAATGCATGAACTGCCTTTATCTATACAAGTGTGACACTTACACAGCTGACTTGCTTGGGTCTGGCTTGTTGATAATAATGCTTGTCCTTTGATGTGCTTAACCGACAACCGCTGAAACAGTGTGTTCTCTATCTGGAGGATTACCTGAATTTTTGCTCTACATACACCTCAGAACTGGCTATTATCTAAGGCTGGGACTTATTGATATATATTCTCTCAATAAGCAAGCTTTTGTTTTGTTTTGTGAAAAGTATCAGCGCTGAATACTAAGTCTGGATCAGAAATTTTTCTATATGGCCATTTAATATGCTTTTTTAGCTACTGCCCAGTTTGATGATGATTTTTTACTGGGATAGTATATAAAGTTCCTGTGTATGTATGTTGAATGACTGCTTTGGGTGTGCTTGAGTTTTTTGTGTATAATATGATGTTCCTTATTTAATGCACCTGGTAATGGTTATATCTTCTCAGTTCAGATATGAACTGTGTTAACATAATTAGATAAATAAGTGTTTGTTGACATTTAAAAGAGTGCTGTATTCCCTGTCTGTTTATATGACTACTTAAAGGGACAGTCAACCATAGAATTGTTATTGTTTTAAAAGATAGATAATCCCTTTATTACTCATTCCCCAGTTTTGCATAACCAACACAGTTATATTAATGTACTTTTTACCTTTGTGATTACCTTGTATCTAGGAACCTTCTTCCAGCCCCCTGATCACATGACTGAGACTGTTTATTATCTGTTGTCTTAAATTTAGCATTGTATTGTGCTAGATCTTAAATAACTTTCTGTGCCTGAACACAGTGTTATCTATGTAGCCCACGTGTACTTTCTGTCTCTTTGTGTTGAAAAGAGATTTAAAAAGAATGTGATAAGAGGCAGCCCTCAAAGGCTTAGACATTAGCATATGAGCCTACCTATGTTTAGTTTAAACTAAGAATACAAGAGAAAAAAGCAAATTTGATGATAAAAGTAAATTGGAAAGTCAATTAAAATTAAAAGTCCTATCTGAATAATGAAAGTTTAATTTATACTTGACTGTCCCTTTAATAGGGTATTTGTCCTATTTCTCTTTTTCTTGTAGTACTTCTAGAATGTATCAAATTTAAGGGTTTGCACCAAATAAGGCTATTATACCTTGTACTTGAGAAACACTTTTTATGAAGAATATTACTATATATTAATATGTGGATTTATTTTTTTAAAAAAAAAGTATTTAAGTTGTTTAAATATTAAAGGCATATGTCATGTGTAAAGGTATGCGGCTAGATTTAGAGTTTTGTCCGTAAAGACCCGCGTAGCTAACGCAGCTTTTTTTCCTACCGCTGCTTCCAAACAACGCTGGTATTTAGAGTTGTCTGAGGGGCTGTGTTAGGCTCAAAAAAGGGTGCGTTGAGCCTAATGTAGCTCCACTTCAACCCTCAATACCAGCATTGCTTACGGTAGCGGTAAGCTGGAAAAACATGCTCGTGCATGATATCCCCATAGGAAACAATGGGGCTGAGCTGTCTGAAAAAACACCTGCAAAAAAGCAGCGTTCAGCTCCTAAAGCAGCCCCATTGTTTCCTATGGAGAAACACTTTCTAAGTCTGCACCTAACACCCTAACATGAACCCCGAGTCTAAACACCCCTAACCTTACACTTATTAACCCCTAATCTGCCGACCCCGCTATCGCTGACCCCTGCATATTATTATTAACCCCTAATCTTCCGCTCTGGACACCGCCGCAACCTACATTATCCCTATGAACCCCTAATCTGCTGCCCCTAACACCGCCGACCCCTATATTATATTTATTAACCCCTAATCTGCCCCTCCCAACGTCGCCGCTACCTAACTACACTTATTAACCCCTAATCTGCCGACCGGACCTCGCCGCCACTATAATAAATGTATTAACCCCTAAACCGCCGCACTCCCGCCTCGCAAACACTAGAATAAATTGTATTAACCCCTAATCTGCCCTCCCTAACATCGCCGCCACCTACCTACAAATATTAACCCCTAATCTCCTGCCCGCACCGTCGCCGCTACTATAATAAAGTTATTAACCCCTAAACATAACTCTAACCCTAACCCTAACACCCCCCTAACATAAATATAATTTTTATTAAACGTAATAAAATTCCTAAAATGAACTTAAGTATTCCTATTTAAAACTAAATACCTATAAAATAAACCCTAATACAGCTACAATATAACGAATAATTATATTGTAGCTATTTTAGGATTTATATTTATTTTACAGGCAACTTTGTATTTATTTTAACTAGGTACAATAGCTATTAAATAGTTATTAACTATTTAATAGCTACCTAGTTAAAATAATTACAAAATTACCTGTAAAATAAATCCTAACCTAAGTTACAATTAAACCTAACACTACACTATCATTAAATAATTAAATAAATTACCTACAATTAAATACAATTAAATAAACTATTCTATAATACAAAAAAACAAACACTAAATTACAAAAAAAAAAAATATTACAAGAATATTAAACTAATAACACCTGGGGGGGCGTGGCTAAGAGGTGGCCATGATCGGTCGCTTTTCATGAAGCTCCTGGGACTATCTATCTAATTCATAAGTTCTACAAGATATTTAGACATTCACTCATCCACTACCTGCAGCAATGTATTGCTACTTATTTTGTGATCCCGAACCGAACTAAGATGGACTGATAAAAGTACCCAGGACCTGAAATAGCCTGCAATAACTTTAGGCCGTCACCCGCATTTCCTACAACTCAAATAAGCCTAGCAGATACGTAACCCAAGTGGGTTAAATGAATAAGCTCTCTACTTAAGGAATATATATGAATGGATCTACTAACTTAGAGTTCTGTTTTCTACACTGAATTGAGTGCGGTGACGGCCTGCAATTTTCTTTCTAACCCCCCCCGGCCTTCCGTATATAACGGGCCCACCTAACTGCTGACTTATAGAATGGAGGACTTTCAACTAGCTATGAAGGCTGTGCTTCTTGACCTGGGTCGGAAAATGGACGCAGAGTTCGCTGAACTTAAAGCATGCATCCTGGAGGCCCGCACAAAAGATGGCGCTTGGCCCCCGCGAGAGATACATAACCCCGCTGAACCAGCTATACACAGCCCTCTTACTACTAAGACCTTAGTTGATTGTCCGGAGGATCATACACAGACGCCAGAAGATTCCACTGCCGATATCTGTGTACACAGCTCAGAGACAATTACCGCAGATCACCCGCACCACTCTCTTGCAGCCCCACAGGAGTTACGGAGACCGAGTGTAATTTTGCTCCTAGCTACGATACATCCGACTCTCTCCCAACCACCTTTCTCCACTTCAGCTCTAACTGAGACGATGGCGCTATCCCTCACTTCTCCGGTGTTCTGGTCGGGAGATGCGGCCGGCTCCCATGCGGGACATCTGGAGCTTCTACACAAATACACTGCTTCAGAGTCCCCAGATGAGAAAGAGGTGACTTTTGTATTTCCCTTACCGGAGCGGCTTACAGCTGAGGTTTCCCGAGTACTTTTCTTGGACATTTGCGCTGACACCAACAAAGAAAAGGGCTTGAATAACAGTGGTTCAATTCTAAATCGCTCCGGTGTTGGTTAGACACGAAGAGGACAGAGTAATGTACAATAAGCGTCTGTCTAGATGTGAACTTATGGACACGCATGTTTGCTCTTGTTTATTCAACAATGTTTGTTAATTGTCTGCTGGTTAATGCTTTGATATATACTTGTAATATAGCGGGCTAGTAGCTGACCTCCTTACATGAACATATAATTATTTATCAGTCCTGTATATGGGGTATTCTTTAGTATGGATTCAGAGCCAGTTGTTTAGCCTGCACGTATATTCATGGGATGGAACTCACAACCAGTCTATCTAGATTTTCACACACTCTTATTACTTTTTTTTTTTCTCTAGTGTCTCCTTTTCAGCACCATTAGACATAATTAGTGGAGTTACCTTTAGATTCTTATGCACTACAGGAGCAGTTGAAGCAGAGAGTACCATAATATCTGTTTACTGGCTCTTACATGTTTTCTTAATCTAACTGTGTCCTTCTGGAGAAAAACTTCTGCAAATGCTGTAAGCTGAACTAGTGGGTTATCCTGCATATAAATTTATTATTAGATGGAACCTATAGATTGTTTGTATAAATCTTTACACACCCTTATTGCTTTTATGTCGCCTCATTAGAACGCATCTTTAGAGCTACCCTTAGCTTTTTCCTACTGCTTGTCCCCTAAATTTCAATTTTACAGGAGTGGTTATAGTATTGGGTCTCATTGTTCACTCTAATAGCACAGGTATTTCACATACACACCCTAGGAAACTAGAGTTGTTTGAGGCAGGTGCTCCGCATACTTACTAGCAGCCCCTATTGACTTTTACACCAATTAGACTTCCATACCCCTCCATCAAAAGACCCCCCCTTACATGTTTCTCCACAGCAGCACAGACGTCATGTTCCCCTAGATATTAATATCCCATCATACTTTACTTTTTATTAAAATTCCAAAACCTTTAGGATCACCCTCTTGGTTAATAAATAGTAAGTGCTCTGGAAGTACATATAAAAGAATATATACTGACTAGAGGTGCAAGACACTAGCTTATTACCATACGCTATGATCCTGGTTTCTGCCTGAGCGCTGATGACTGTTACTTATGTTCCATCCCTGTTCCATATTAAATACACTTGCAAAGAAAGCTCCCTTCTCCATAAGAGAAATACTATTTTATTCACCTCCCCACCCCATTGATTTCCCGCTTCAATTTACTTCTCAGCTATATACATTGTTATGGTTTTTAGTGTATATGTACCCTTTATGTTGGACTTTTACTTGACAATACTCCATCCTATCTCTAATATCAAGTAATATATGAAGGCCCGTTTTCCTTCCCCCCATCTTTTTACAAAGCAGCTTTTGCCTGCTGATCTCTTCCCCCCACCTTCCTATGCTAAGGTCCAAAAGTGACCATACCGGAAGCTAATTTCCTCAGTATTGTTTACATAAGTTTACATGGGTCCAAAAGTGATCCTTTAAGTCAAAGAGGAATCACTTGAAGAAATAATATAAAATAGAGGTTTAAAATTTTGACTCATAAATAACCATTGCAATGTTTTGTTTTTGTACTATGTTATTTGAAAGAGTTACTTTATTTCTCTTAAATATGTTTTATGATGTCTAAATCTATATTGTATAATCTATACAACCTCAATAAAAATATAAATTAAAAAAAAAACAAAAAAAAAACTAATAACACCTAATCTAAGCCCCCTAATAAAATAATAAAACCCCAAAATAATAAAAGTCCCTACCCTATTCTACATTACAAATTAACCATCTCTTTTACCAGCCCTTAAAAGGGCTTTTTGCAGGGCATGCCCCAAAGTAATCAGCTCTGTTGCCTGTAAAAAAAAATACAACCCCCCAACATTAAAACCCACCACCCACATACCCCTACTCTAACCCACCCAAACCCCCCTTAAATAAACCTAACACTACCCCCCTGAAGATCTCCCTACCTTGAGTCGTCTTCACCCAGCCGGGCCAAAATCTTCATCCGATGGGGCAGAAGAGGACATGCAGACCGGCAGAAGTCTTCATCCTATCCGGGCAGAAGAGGACATCTGGACCGGCAGACATCTTCATCCAAGCGGCATCTTCTATCTTCATCCATCCGACAAGGAGCGGCTCCATCTTCAAGACCTTCGGCGCGGAACATCCTTCTTCACCGACGACTACCCGACGAATGAAGGTTCCTTTAAGTGACATCATCCAAGATGGCGTCCCTCGAATTCCTATTGGCTGATAGGATTCTATCAGCCAATCGGAATTAAGGTAGGAAAAATCTGATTGGCTGATTCAATCAGCCAATCAGATTCAAGTTCAATCCGATTGGCTGATCCAATCAGCCAATCGGATTGAGCTGGCATTCTATTGACTGTTCCATCTAAGTCTAGTGAGGAACCAATGGATGTCGCCTTTTTGAAAGGTCCACTTAAGCCTGAAGAAAAGGCAAGACGTAGACTTCATAACCTTTGCTTATATTGCGCTGCTAAGTATCATGGCGTTAAGGACTGCCCCTCTCTTATTAAACAGAAGAAGGGTAAGACTTATAAGACACACGATTTTTTGAATAAACCCTATTCTAAGTTCACTCATTACTCCCTCTCTGTTTCTCTACAGTGGAATCATCAGGAGAGAGAGACCCAGGCTGTGATTGATTCTGGTGCCTCTGGGAGTTTTATTGATATTTCCTTTGTTCTTGACAATAAAATTCCCCTAATAAAGAAAAGTAATCCACTTGCAATTCGTATGGTTGATGGTTCTACTGTTAATTCAGGGTCTATCACACATCACACCATTCCTATATGTGTAGTCACCTTATCTGGGCACTCTGAAGTTTGTACCTTTGATGTTCTCCCATCACCTCTATTCCCCATCATATTAGAGTGAAGTGGTCAATAAAACATGACCCTGCTATACTTTGGAAAGACGGTTCCGTCTATTTCAACTCCAGTTTTTGTAAAAATTCTTGTTTCCCATTCCTCCACTCTATCCTGCATATGACTGACCATGACTTGCCACTTTGTTACAAAGAATTCTCTGATGTCTTCAACAAGGTTGAGGCCCAGACCTTACCCCCCTATAGGACCTGCGACTGTCCCATAGACTTGATACCTGGCAGCTCCATTCCCTACGGCCATATTTACCCTCTATCACAACCGGAACTTGTACACTTAAAAGATTATTTAGAGGAAAACTTAAAAAAAGGGTTTTTTAGACCGTCCACATCATCAGCTGGTGCCGGTATATTTTTTTTGTTAAGAATAAGGACGGCAGTCTTAGTCCAATTATAGATTATAGACAATTTAACAGATGTACTATAAAGAACAGGTACCCTCTACCGCTCATCCCAGAGCTCATAGAATGGTTGCAAGGTGCTAACATCTATACTAAGCTAGACCTTAGAGGGGCTTACAACCTCATAAGAGTTAGAGCTGGGGATGAGTTGCTAACAGCATTCCGCACACGTTATGGCCTTTTTGAATACACTGTTATGCCCTTTGGCTTGTGTAATACCCTGGCAACGTTTCAGTGTTTCATTAATGACATATTCTGTGATCTACTTGATGTGTGCATGGTTATTTATCTTGATGATAAATTAATTTATTCCGATAATTTACAGAACCACCTCAAACATGTCAAGCTAGTTCTATCTAGAGGTGTTACACCACCTCTATAATAAACTGGAAAAGTGTATCTTTAACACTAACATCATCTCTTTTCTTGGTTACCACATATCTCCTTCAGGTATATCTTTTTTTTAAATAATTTATTTTAAGGTCAGCAATGAAAAACAAAGTACACGTTTACAGAGGGTATACAAAATGAAAAGAAATGGTTATATATATCTTAACAAATATAGTAAGCATCCGTATATTTATAGATTCTTAATGCATGCTTAATGCATTGCTGACACATTTTTTCATATGTAAATCCTAAAATAAAAAAGAGAGAAAGAAAAAAGAAAAAAAGGAAAAGGGGGGGAAGGAGAACACAAAATAAATAAATAATAATAATAAAAAAAAAATATGCTCTCTACTCCATCGTCCCCGTCCCCTCCACCCTCTGAGATAGATTGTTAGTACTATGATACTGGAAATATGTTACGTAAGATTAGACCTTCAAAGTATGTGGATTTCTGAAATGATTTGGTGAGTATATATTGTGTGGGAAGCGGATAAGTCTTTATTATTTTCAACCATTTGTTAAAGAAACTTTGTATTTGTTTATCACATGTACTACACACATTATATTGCTCAAACATAATCTGTGCTTTGACCGCTTGTGAGAATAAACTAAAAGGGGGAGTTGTATTGCTTTTCCAATTTTTCAGAATTAGATTCCTTACTATTAAAATAACAGTATTAACTAGATTATGGGATACTGAATCCGATGCCAGAAAAAATATAGTTTTTGGATCAAAGAAAAAGTGCTCCTTTGTACTCTTATTTAACCAGTATAGGAGAAACAAGAAAACAGCGCATCCACGATTCACAGTAGAGTTTATTCAGGAGACACACCTACATATATAAAATTGCACTTACAAGATAATGATGATAAAAATGCCTGTAGCTCAAAATTTAGCTTGATGGTTATAATCCTGAGCAGTCCATACAGAAGTTTCCTCTTTATGCCGACCAGCAGCTTCCAATTCGACCTCCCTGCTCCGGCTTAAATACAGCAACTTATACAAATACAAAAATTTAAAACACAATATTCCTCATATCAGGGAAATATTGAACACCCAACGCGTTTCCTCTGCTCACAGGCAGACTTTCTCAAGGGACATGTATTGTATGACTGATTCTATTCTCAGACCAAACTTAAACTTTCAAATTTTCCCGCACTCATTACCTGTTTGTGGGAGGGTAACTAGTATACCATATTACCCTTAATACATAGGCACTAGTACCACAAACAGTCACAGAGATGTGCATTCTATGTCTTCACCTATTCCCTAACATAAATAAAAGAGAGAATCACCAGTATGTAAAATATTTTGAAATTATAAAACCTATTACTAAACCTATTAAAAGTACTTTTTTAAAAAAACTAACTTAATCTCACTTATGGTATTTGACCCCCATTTCATATTGCACTTAATTCATACATTTATGCTTCATGAAAATATAAACTTAATAGTCGTAGCAGATGGTAAAAAATAATAATGGAAAAATTAATGTAAGATAAAAGAACCTAATAAAAGATTATACACACTTCCGTATACTTCTCTATTATTGCACCTATTTATGAACATTTGAGAAGTATTTATTTAATTCATGATGCCCTAATTCATAAATGCCTGCAAATCAATATCAATATTCAGGCCTTTTGGTTCCAGGCAATCTAGGCGATGTATCCATTTTGTCTCACATTTCCTAAGTAATAGTAACCTTCTATTTGGACATGGTCCTGGTTTTATCTGCTCTAATACTCTTATAGACAAGTCTTTGTGATTACTGTTATGCACATTATTAAAGTGACTGGATACACTATGCTTGTCAAATCCTGCCTTTATATCTTCAATATGTTCGTACCATCTTCTTTTTATGGTTCTTTTCGTACGCCCTACATATATTTTCCCACATTTACATAGGAGTTGATAAACCACATACGTGGATTGGCATGTTGTTCTACAATTAATGTTGAACTTTTTACTATTATCATAGTTGTTAACCTCTATTCCTTTGATAATATTGTCACACATACTGCAATTTTTTCTGCCACATCTATATGTGCCTGCTTTCAATTGTAGCCAATTAGATAGAGTTGTGGGCCCATTTGTATTTATATTCCTTCCTTTTATATTTTTCAATTTTGAAGGAGCTATCAGGCTTTTTAGATTTCTATTCTTTTTGAATATTACGTGTGGATTGTTCCCTATATGATTTCTTAGAATAGGGTCACCTGTTAGTATTCCCCAATGCTTTTTTAGTATATTCTTAGCCATTTTTGATCCTTCGTTATATGTTGTAATAAACTTCACTTGTGTATTAATATCTTCTTTCTGTTTATGAACTGAGCTTATGACACCCTGTTCCCTTGGAATTACTAAACATTTTTCTTTTCCTCTTTCTACCAGTTCTTTATTATAACCTTTTTGGATTAGTTTATCCTCTAAAATTTTGGCTTCTTTTAAATAGTCCTCGTCATATGTGCAGTTACGTCTTATACGTCTGAACTGTCCATATGGAATATTGTCCTTCCAGCTTTTGAGATGCCCGCTTTTGGCGTTTAGGAAGCCATTTCTATCTGTCAGTTTCCTGAAATTTTTTGTCGCTACTTTATTATCTTTAATGAAAAAAGTGACATCTAAAAAATCAATAGATTCTTTGTTACTATTGTTTGTAAAATTCAGATTACATTGGTTATTATTCATAAATTTTAAGAACTCTATTGATTCCTCACTGGTTCCTTGCCATATCATTATTATATCATCTATATATCTATAGAAACGGTAAATGTTCTTTTTAAAGGGATTATTGTTCCAGATATATAGGTGTTCATAGTGTGCCATATATATATTTGCATATGAGGGGGCCATGGTAGTACCCATGGCCGTACCCCGAATTTGTTTATAGAAATTTCCCTCAAATTGGAAATAGTTGTACTGTAATACAAATTTCATGGCCTCTGTTAAAAATTCCATATGGATATCAGGGATGTTCCAACCCTCACACATGTGTCTAAAGGCCGATATCCCTAAATCATGTGGGATGTTTGTGTAGAGGGCAGAAACATCACATGATATCCATATGTAGTCAGACCTCCATTCCATTCCTTCTAATTTCTGAATTATATCAGATGTGTCTTTGATATATGATTTGATCGTTTTGACTATTGGCTGTAAATACCAGTCTATATATACTGACAAATTACTACTTATAGAGTCTATTCCAGAAATTATAGGCCTCCCTGGGGGCCTATTTCGATCTTTGTGGATTTTTGGTATATGGTAGAAGGTTGGGATCTTTGGGCAGCAATTATAAATAAATCCAAATTCATCACTATTTATTATTTCATTTTCTTTGGCCTTTATCAATTTGTTTCTCAGTATTGTATTGTACTCCATAGTGGGATCCCCTTCTAATTTTTGATACGTAGATATATCATTCAATAGCCTATCTGCCTCATCAATATAGTCTTGCCTGTTTAGAACGACAATTCCCCCCCCCTTGTCAGCCTGCCTGATCACCACATTAGTGTCACTCATCAGGTCCTTCAAAGCCTTCCTTTCTTGGATAGTGATGTTATCATTAAATTTATGTACAAAATGTTTGGCTTTTTTGTCAAATGCTTCATTAAAGTCCCTAGTTACAAGGTCATTAAACACTCGAATATGTTCACCTTGAGCATGTATGGGATTAAATGTTGATCTACGTTTCAGATTACTATGTTGTATACTGGGTTCTTCCTCATAAGTACTCAAATTTAACAGTTGATCTTCTATATCAGGCTGATCTATTATACATTGGTCTCTTTCTAGAGCCTTCAGAATTGATAGTGATTTAATATCATTAGAATCTAAGATTGACCGATTTCTTGTATATTCATCTTTTAAATAATACCTTTTGAGCGTCATTTTTCGAACAAATTTTTGCAGGTCTATATACATTTCAAACTTGTTGGGGGGGATGTTTGGGAGCAAATTTTAATCCTTTTCCTAATATTTTGATCTCATTGTCATTTAATTTTTTACTAGATAGATTAAAAATATCCTGTTTAGCTCTCTCTAGTTCATTCTTGCATTTTTTCTGTCTCTGTACCACTGCCCCTCCTCTACATCCTCTCTTGGTTCCCTTCCTCTTTTCATTGGCTCTCTCCTTATTTCTCTGTCCTGTCTCCAATTCCCCTGATTGTACCATTGGGGTTCTAGAGGGGGGGCCCAATTCTGTCTCTCCCTGGCTAAAAAAGATGATGATGATGATGGTAGACGGGGACCTCTATTTTGGTGTGTGGGATAGTAATCCCTTGGTGTATCACCTTTTGGTTTTGCACCTTCTGTAGTCCATCTATTGATTTCTAATTCATCATTGTTTCTGAACACTTCAAATCTATTTTGTCTTTCCTTATCATACATGCCACTACTTACATTACTCCTATTATGGTTCTCTTTCTTAGGATGATCATTATATACATTACTGCCATTAGGTTTATACATATGTTTATTTTTATTACCTACTAATTCCCACGTATTCTCCTTATTTACTGATATTTTATTATCTGCTTTTCTATTTTGTTCTAGAGACAATTTTTCTACTGAATCATTTTTGGCTACGATCTTATTTGGTTCTATTATGCTTCTAATTTTGTTCCCTCCTTTCTTTTTATTTTTTAGAGGAAATAAATCCTCTGTCTTATAGTCCTCTATGTCTCTCTTTAGTTTTTGTGCTTTTTTGCCCCTTATTTCCAAGTTAAATGCATTTGTTCTAGCTATTATGTTCTTATGTAATGTACGAACTTTTTCTTCATTTAACTGTGGTGTAATCTTATTCTCTAATTTATCAATTTCAGTTTTTAAGTTTTTTACTCTCATTTCCCTATATTTAATCAAAAGCTTGATTAATTTCATGGAGCACTCATGTAGAATACTATCCCACTCTGAGGAGAATTCAACATCATCAAGATTGAAAGCAGGATACTTAAATATTCTCAGCCCTCTTGGAATGATATTATGAAGTACGTAGTTATCCAAAAGGGTTAAGTCCTGCCACTCTTTTACGTCACTAATCAGCAATTTTTCCAGAGTTCTCAATAGTGATGTAACGTCTTCTATACTATGTTGGGTAGTCTCTATTTCTCCTAATAGGTCATGTGACCTTACTCTGTAATTTAATGTTTCAGTTTGGGATGTTACGTTCTTATCTATATCATCGTAGGAGGTTTCCCTATTGCTTATTTGTCTATCTGAATCTTTATCAATTGCTATCTGCATTTCATTGCATGTATCAACCGGTGTTCCCTGACTGGCCTCAGCGTGTGTCTCCAAGCTCATAGTGCAGCTGTACAACCACAGGAATGTGAGGAAACAAAATTTGAGAGAATACTAACAGCGCTACTGTTTGCAATTGGAGGCACACGTCTATAGTGACCCTGGGTATTATCCAGATAGAGTAATTTAAGGTATTTTCAAGTATTAATTTGCAATAGGGTTAATATAAATGCAAATACCAAGAGAAAATATTATACACAGCAATTATCGTCAGAAAAATTAATAGAAAACATGGAAATAAAAATTGCTGTTAAAATGTCATACACGTCTCCTAATATAAGCGTGTAGCCACAAACAAAGTTACAATTAGTCCTTTACCGCTCCGTATTTGTACCACAATTGTTCTTTTATAGTTTTTTGGCAGTGGTTCCCAAGGCAAACAAGATACAAAAAAAAAATGATTACAGACCGCACTTGGTTCAGTTCAGGTTGAAGCTGTTTTGCCGATGTCCACAGCGAGTACAAGGAAGGAGCGGGTGTCTCCTTACAGAAACTCCACAGATCTTGCTTGAATCTGATCAGGTGCTGCTGGTGTATCACGGGGCTTCCACTGTGTGCGTCCCGTAGAGGCAAAAACTATGTATAGGAGAAACAAGAAAACAGCGCATCCACGATTCACAGTAGAGTTTATTCAGGAGACACACCTACATATATAAAATTGCACTTACAAGATAATGATGATAAAAATGCCTGTAGCTCAAAATTTAGCTTGATGGTTATAATCCTGAGCAGTCCATACAGAAGTTTCCTCTTTATGCCGACCAGCAGCTTCCAATTCGACCTCCCTGCTCCGGCTTAAATACAGCAACTTATACAAATACAAAAATTTAAAACACAATATTCCTCATATCAGGGAAATATTGAACACCCAACGCTTTCCTCTGCTCACAGGCAGACTTTCTCAAGGGACATGTATTGTATGACTGATTCTATTCTCAGACCAAACTTAAACTTTCAAATTTTCCCGCACTCATTACCTGTTTGTGGGAGGGTAACTAGTATACCATATTAACCTTAATACATAGGCACTAGTACCACAAACAGTCACAGAGATGTGCATTCTATGTCTTCACCTATTCCCTAACATAAATAAAAGAGAGAATCACCAGTATGTAAAATATTTTGAAATTATAAAACCTATTACTAAACCTATTAAAAGTACTTTTTTTAAAAAACTAACTTAATCTCACTTATGGTATTTGACCCCCATTTCATATTGCACTTAATTCATACATTTATGCTTCATGAAAATATAAACTTAATAGTCGTAGCAGATGGTAAAAAATAATAATGGAAAAATTAATGTAAGATAAAAGAACCTAATAAAAGATTATACACACTTCCGTATACTTCTCTATTATTGCACCTATTTATGAACATTTGAGAAGTATTTATTTAATTCATGATGCCCTAATTCATAAATGCCTGCAAATCAATATCAATATTCAGGCCTTTTGGTTCCAGGCAATCTAGGCGATGTATCCATTTTGTCTCACATTTCCTAAGTAATAGTAACCTTCTATTTGGACATGGTCCTGGTTTTATCTGCTCTAATACTCTTATAGACAAGTCTTTGTGATTACTGTTATGCACATTATTAAAGTGACTGGATACACTATGCTTGTCAAATCCTGCCTTTATATTTTCAATATGTTCGTACCATCTTCTTTTTATGGTTCTTTTCATACGCCCTACATATATTTTCCCACATTTACATAGGAGTTGATAAACCACATACGTGGATTGGCATGTTGTTCTACAATTAATGTTGAACTTTTTACTATTATCATAGTTGTTAACCTCTATTCCTTTGATAATATTGTCACACATACTGCAATTTTTTCTGCCACATCTATATGTGCCTGCTTTCAATTGTAGCCAATTAGATAGAGTTGTGGGCCCATTTGTATTTATATTCCTTCCTTTTATATTTTTCAATTTTGAAGGAGCTATCAGGCTTTTTAGATTTCTATTCTTTTTGAATATTACGTGTGGATTGTTCCCTATATGATTTCTTAGAATAGGGTCACCTGTTAGTATTCCCCAATGCTTTTTTAGTATATTCTTAGCCATTTTTGATCCTTCGTTATATGTTGTAATAAACTTCACTTGTGTATTAATATCTTCTTTCTGTTTATGAACTGAGCTTATGACACCCTGTTCCCTTGGAATTACTAAACATTTTTCTTTTCCTCTTTCTACCAGTTCTTTATTATAACCTTTTTGGATTAGTTTATCCTCTAAAATTTTGGCTTCTTTTAAATAGTCCTCGTCATATGTGCAGTTACGTCTTATACGTCTGAACTGTCCATATGGAATATTGTCCTTCCAGCTTTTGAGATGCCCGCTTTTGGCGTTTAGGAAGCCATTTCTATCTGTCAGTTTCCTGAAATTTTTTGTCGCTACTTTATTATCTTTAATGAAAAAAGTGACATCTAAAAAATCAATAGATTCTTTGTTACTATTGTTTGTAAAATTCAGATTACATTGGTTATTATTCATAAATTTTAAGAACTCTATTGATTCCTCACTGGTTCCTTGCCATATCATTATTATATCATCTATATATCTATAGAAACGGTAAATGTTCTTTTTAAAGGGATTATTGTTCCAGATATATAGGTGTTCATAGTGTGCCATATATATATTTGCATATGAGGGGGCCATGGTAGTACCCATGGCCGTACCCCGAATTTGTTTATAGAAATTTCCCTCAAATTGGAAATAGTTGTACTGTAATACAAATTTCATGGCCTCTGTTAAAAATTCCATATGGATATCAGGGATGTTCCAACCCTCACACATGTGTCTAAAGGCCGATATCCCTAAATCATGTGGGATGTTTGTGTAGAGGGCAGAAACATCACATGATATCCATATGTAGTCAGACCTCCATTCCATTCCTTCTAATTTCTGAATTATATCAGATGTGTCTTTGATATATGATTTGATCGTTTTGACTATTGGCTGTAAATACCAGTCTATATATACTGACAAATTACTACTTATAGAGTCTATTCCAGAAATTATAGGCCTCCCTGGGGGCCTATTTCGATCTTTGTGGATTTTTGGTATATGGTAGAAGGTTGGGATCTTTGGGCAGCAATTATAAATAAATCCAAATTCATCACTATTTATTATTTCATTTTCTTTGGCCTTTATCAATTTGTTTCTCAGTATTGTATTGTACTCCATAGTGGGATCCCCTTCTAATTTTTGATACGTAGATATATCATTCAATAGCCTATCTGCCTCATCAATATAGTCTTGCCTGTTTAGAACGACAATTCCCCCCCCCTTGTCAGCCTGCCTGATCACCACATTAGTGTCACTCATCAGGTCCTTCAAAGCCTTCCTTTCTTGGATAGTGATGTTATCATTAAATTTATGTACAAAATGTTTGGCTTTTTTGTCAAATGCTTCATTAAAGTCCCTAGTTACAAGGTCATTAAACACTCGAATATGTTCACCTTGAGCATGTATGGGATTAAATGTTGATCTACGTTTCAGATTACTATGTTGTATACTGGGTTCTTCCTCATAAGTACTCAAATTTAACAGTTGATCTTCTATATCAGGCTGATCTATTATACATTGGTCTCTTTCTAGAGCCTTCAGAATTGATAGTGATTTAATATCATTAGAATCTAAGATTGACCGATTTCTTGTATATTCATCTTTTAAATAATACCTTTTGAGCGTCATTTTTCGAACAAATTTTTGCAGGTCTATATACATTTCAAACTTGTTGGGGGGATGTTTGGGAGCAAATTTTAATCCTTTTCCTAATATTTTGATCTCATTGTCATTTAATTTTTTACTAGATAGATTAAAAATATCCTGTTTAGCTCTCTCTAGTTCATTCTTGCATTTTTTCTGTCTCTGTACCACTGCCCCTCCTCTACATCCTCTCTTGGTTCCCTTCCTCTTTTCATTGGCTCTCTCCTTATTTCTCTGTCCTGTCTCCAATTCCCCTGATTGTACCATTGGGGTTCTAGGGGGGGGGCCCAATTCTGTCTCTCCCTGGCTAAAAAAGATGATGATGATGATGGTAGACGGGGACCTCTATTTTGGTGTGTGGGATAGTAATCCCTTGGTGTATCACCTTTTGGTTTTGCACCTTCTGTAGTCCATCTATTGATTTCTAATTCATCATTGTTTCTGAACACTTCAAGCTTTTGATTAAATATAGGGAAATGAGAGTAAAAAACTTAAAAACTGAAATTGATAAATTAGAGAATAAGATTACACCACAGTTAAATGAAGAAAAAGTTCGTACATTACATAAGAACATAATAGCTAGAACAAATGCATTTAACTTGGAAATAAGGGGCAAAAAAGCACAAAAACTAAAGAGAGACATAGAGGACTATAAGAAAGAGGATTTATTTCCTCTAAAAAATAAAAAGAAAGGAGGGAACAAAATTAGAAGCATAATAGAACCAAATAAGATCGTAGCCAAAAATGATTCAGTAGAAAAATTGTCTCTAGAACAAAATAGAAAAGCAGATAATAAAATATCAGTAAATAAGGAGAATACGTGGGAATTAGTAGGTAATAAAAATAAACATATGTATAAACCTAATGGCAGTAATGTATATAATGATCATCCTAAGAAAGAGAACCATAATAGGAGTAATGTAAGTAGTGGCATGTATGATAAGGAAAGACAAAATAGATTTGAAGTGTTCAGAAACAATGATGAATTAGAAATCAATAGATGGACTACAGAAGGTGCAAAACCAAAAGGTGATACACCAAGGGATTACTATCCCACACACCAAAATAGAGGTCCCCGTCTACCATCATCATCATCATCTTTTTTAGCCAGGGAGAGACAGAATTGGGCCCCCCCCCTAGAACCCCAATGGTACAATCAGGGGAATTGGAGACAGGACAGAGAAATAAGGAGAGAGCCAATGAAAAGAGGAAGGGAACCAAGAGAGGATGTAGAGGAGGGGCAGTGGTACAGAGACAGAAAAAATGCAAGAATGAACTAGAGAGAGCTAAACAGGATATTTTTAATCTATCTAGTAAAAAATTAAATGACAATGAGATCAAAATATTAGGAAAAGGATTAAAATTTGCTCCCAAACATCCCCCCAACAAGTTTGAAATGTATATAGACCTGCAAAAATTTGTTCGAAAAATGACGCTCAAAAGGTATTATTTAAAAGATGAATATACAAGAAATCGGTCAATCTTAGATTCTAATGATATTAAATCACTATCAATTCTGAAGGCTCTAGAAAGAGACCAATGTATAATAGATCAGCCTGATATAGAAGATCAACTGTTAAATTTGAGTACTTATGAGGAAGAACCCAGTATACAACATAGTAATCTGAAACGTAGATCAACATTTAATCCCATACATGCTCAAGGTGAACATATTCGAGTGTTTAATGACCTTGTAACTAGGGACTTTAATGAAGCATTTGACAAAAAAGCCAAACATTTTGTACATAAATTTAATGATAACATCACTATCCAAGAAAGGAAGGCTTTGAAGGACCTGATGAGTGACACTAATGTGGTGATCAGGCAGGCTGACAAGGGGGGGGGAATTGTCGTTCTAAACAGGCAAGACTATATTGATGAGGCAGATAGGCTATTGAATGATATATCTACGTATCAAAAATTAGAAGGGGATCCCACTATGGAGTACAATACAATACTGAGAAACAAATTGATAAAGGCCAAAGAAAATGAAATAATAAATAGTGATGAATTTGGATTTATTTATAATTGCTGCCCAAAGATCCCAACCTTCTACCATATACCAAAAATCCACAAAGATCGAAATAGGCCCCCAGGGAGGCCTATAATTTCTGGAATAGACTCTATAAGTAGTAATTTGTCAGTATATATAGACTGGTATTTACAGCCAATAGTCAAAACGATCAAATCATATATCAAAGACACATCTGATATAATTCAGAAATTAGAAGGAATGGAATGGAGGTCTGACTACATATGGATATCATGTGATGTTTCTGCCCTCTACACAAACATCCCACATGATTTAGGGATATCGGCCTTTAGACACATGTGTGAGGGTTGGAACATCCCTGATATCCATATGGAATTTTTAACAGAGGCCATGAAATTTGTATTACAGTACAACTATTTCCAATTTGAGGGAAATTTCTATAAACAAATTCGGGGTACGGCCATGGGTACTACCATGGCCCCCTCATATGCAAATATATATATGGCACACTATGAACACCTATATATCTGGAACAATAATCCCTTTAAAAAGAACATTTACCGTTTCTATAGATATATAGATGATATAATAATGATATGGCAAGGAACCAGTGAGGAATCAATAGAGTTCTTAAAATTTATGAATAATAACCAATGTAATCTGAATTTTACAAACAATAGTAACAAAGAATCTATTGATTTTTTAGATGTCACTTTTTTCATTAAAGATAATAAAGTAGCGACAAAAAATTTCAGGAAACTGACAGATAGAAATGGCTTCCTAAACGCCAAAAGCGGGCATCTCAAAAGCTGGAAGGACAATATTCCATATGGACAGTTCAGACGTATAAGACGTAACTGCACATATGACGAGGACTATTTAAAAGAAGCCAAAATTTTAGAGGATAAACTAATCCAAAAAGGTTATAATAAAGAACTGGTAGAAAGAGGAAAAGAAAAATGTTTAGTAATTCCAAGGGAACAGGGTGTCATAAGCTCAGTTCATAAACAGAAAGAAGATATTAATACACAAGTGAAGTTTATTACAACATATAACGAAGGATCAAAAATGGCTAAGAATATACTAAAAAAGCATTGGGGAATACTAACAGGTGACCCTATTCTAAGAAATCATATAGGGAACAATCCACACGTAATATTCAAAAAGAATAGAAATCTAAAAAGCCTGATAGCTCCTTCAAAATTGAAAAATATAAAAGGAAGGAATATAAATACAAATGGGCCCACAACTCTATCTAATTGGCTACAATTGAAAGCAGGCACATATAGATGTGGCAGAAAAAATTGCAGTATGTGTGACAATATTATCAAAGGAATAGAGGTTAACAACTATGATAATAGTAAAAAGTTCAACATTAATTGTAGAACAACATGCCAATCCACGTATGTGGTTTATCAACTCCTATGTAAATGTGGGAAAATATATGTAGGGCGTACGAAAAGAACCATAAAAAGAAGATGGTACGAACATATTGAAAATATAAAGGCAGGATTTGACAAGCATAGTGTATCCAGTCACTTTAATAATGTGCATAACAGTAATCACAAAGACTTGTCTATAAGAGTATTAGAGCAGATAAAACCAGGACCATGTCCAAATAGAAGGTTACTATTACTTAGGAAATGTGAGACAAAATGGATACATCGCCTAGATTGCCTGGAACCAAAAGGCCTGAATATTGATATTGATTTGCAGGCATTTATGAATTAGGGCATCATGAATTAAATAAATACTTCTCAAATGTTCATAAATAGGTGCAATAATAGAGAAGTATACGGAAGTGTGTATAATCTTTTATTAGGTTCTTTTATCTTACATTAATTTTTCCATTATTATTTTTTACCATCTGCTACGACTATTAAGTTTATATTTTCATGAAGCATAAATGTATGAATTAAGTGCAATATGAAATGGGGGTCAAATACCATAAGTGAGATTAAGTTAGTTTTTTAAAAAAAGTACTTTTAATAGGTTTAGTAATAGGTTTTATAATTTCAAAATATTTTACATACTGGTGATTCTCTCTTTTATTTATGTTAGGGAATAGGTGAAGACATAGAATGCACATCTCTGTGACTGTTTGTGGTACTAGTGCCTATGTATTAAGGGTAATATGGTATACTAGTTACCCTCCCACAAACAGGTAATGAGTGCGGGAAAATTTGAAAGTTTAAGTTTGGTCTGAGAATAGAATCAGTCATACAATACATGTCCCTTGAGAAAGTCTGCCTGTGAGCAGAGGAAACGCGTTGGGTGTTCAATATTTCCCTGATATGAGGAATATTGTGTTTTAAATTTTTGTATTTGTATAAGTTGCTGTATTTAAGCCGGAGCAGGGAGGTCGAATTGGAAGCTGCTGGTCGGCATAAAGAGGAAACTTCTGTATGGACTGCTCAGGATTATAACCATCAAGCTAAATTTTGAGCTACAGGCATTTTTATCATCATTATCTTGTAAGTGCAATTTTATATATGTAGGTGTGTCTCCTGAATAAACTCTACTGTGAATCGTGGATGCGCTGTTTTCTTGTTTCTCCTATACATAGTTTTTGCCTCTACGGGACGCACACAGTGGAAGCCCCGTGATACACCAGCAGCACCTGATCAGATTCAAGCAAGATCTGTGGAGTTTCTGTAAGGAGACACCCGCTCCTTCCTTGTACTCGCTGTGGACATCGGCAAAACAGCTTCAACCTGAACTGAACCAAGTGCGGTCTGTAATCATTTTTTTTTTTTTTTTTGTATCTTGTTTGCCTTGGGAACCACTGCCAAAAAACTATAAAAGAACAATTGTGGTACAAATACGGAGCGGTAAAGGACTAATTGTAACTTTGTTTGTGGCTACACGCTTATATTAGGAGACGTGTATGACATTTTAACAGCAATTTTTATTTCCATGTTTTCTATTAATTTTTCTGACGATAATTGCTGTGTATAATATTTTCTCTTGGTATTTGCATTTATATTAACCCTATTGCAAATTAATACTTGAAAATACCTTAAATTACTCTATCTGGATAATACCCAGGGTCACTATAGACGTGTGCCTCCAATTGCAAACAGTAGCGCTGTTAGTATTCTCTCAAATCTTATTTAACCAGTGATTTACTTTACGCCATAGCTGGTTTATTTTTGGACAATACCAGAAACAATGAAGTAGATTCGCTGTAGGAAATTGACATTTATAGCAATGGCCTTGCCGTTCTGATGACCAGCGAGCAAGTCTTTTGGGTGAAATATATGCGTTATTGAGAAGTTTTAGATGAGATTCCTTCCAGGAGAAGGGAAGGAGCGCATCGCTCACCCATTTGATCCTTTTACTGATTGTTTCACCACCCATTTCGTCAAAATGTTTAGTCCAGTATAATAGACACTGTTCCATAATTAACTGGCCTTGTTTTGCGAGCAGGATTTTGTATAATAGCGAAATTGAATGATTCCCCTGACTGTATAGATTAATATAGTTACCGACACTATCATATTTCCCTGACCAGGGTCCCATCTGCATCTTTTCCTGTATAAAGTGGCGAATCTGGAGATATGCATAAAAAGATTTGTTCGAGAGATTATACTGTATAGCAATATTCTCGAAGGTGCGCACCCCAAGTCCATCATCTAGTAATTGTGCTATCGAAGTTAGGCCCTTGCTGGCCCAGCTATTATATATTGCATATTGGAGTCCCGGCTGAAACTCCGGGTTACCTCTAATAGGAAGAAAAATGGATACGTGGAAGTTAATCTTTAATCAAGAACAAAGTTGCTGCCACGCTTTAACAATGTTGTAGATACTAACCAATATTTTAATTTTTCCGGGAAGTCGCATATGAGGGCAATGTAAAGCCGCTATGAGGGAGAAAGGATTTATAAGCTTCTCCTCCGCTTTACTATTTGTTAAGTAATCGGAGGAAAGTAGCCAATCTACTCCAAATTGTGCAAGAATAGCTATATTGTATGTCTTAATGTCCGGAAATGCTAGGCCTCCAAACTCCTTAGATTGAGAGAGCTTTCTTATAGAAAGCATATGTCTACTTTTATTCCAAATAAGATCCGCACATACTCGGTTAAAAAACTTAATATCTTTGTCCTGGATAAATAGCGGCAAATTATTCATTATATATAGTAACTGAGGGAAAAGAATAGATTTAATAAGCATTATCTTAGCGGTTAATGAAAGTGGAAAAAGACTCCAACGATGTAATCTGTGTGTAATATTAGAAAAAAATGCTGTATAATTAAGTTTGTACCATAGCTTAGGGTCTTTATGCAATTGGATCCCTAGGTATCTAAAGCTTTCCACTTCTCTGAAGTTATGTTGCCTAAAACTCTCCTTATGTTTGTGAATCCATAGTATCTCTGATTTGAGAGCATTCACTTTATAGCCTGAGATTAAGCTGAACTGTTCTAGTATTTCAAGTGCTTTTGGCATATTTCTTTTAGTGTTTTTAAAGTATAGTAATAGGTCATCGGCATATAGTGAGAGAACACAGGCTTGCGATCCTAAGTTTATACCCGAAATTTCTTGTCGGAGATATATTGCCATAGGTTCTATGGCAATATTGAAGAGAAGGGGAGAGAGTGGACAACCTTGTCGTGTCCCTTTTTCTAATTTGAGAAACGGAGTTTGGCTACCATTGACCAAGATAGTGGAAATGGGGAAATTATATATGGATTTGACAAAATCAGTTATATTTCCAGAGAAACCAAAGTTGAACAAAGAGTTGTAGAGGTGTTGCCAGATGATAGAATCGAAAGCCTTCTCAGCGTCAATCAGCACCATAGCAAAGTCCTGTTTACATGTTACTTTATCTCTATGCAATTTATTCCATAAATGTATGATGTACCCATCATAAAGCCTGACTGATCTGAATGAATAATTTCCTGTAATACGTTTTTAAGTCTGTTAGCAATAGTTGTAAGCAATTTATAATCTACGTTTAATAGAGAAATTGGTCTGTATGAACCAGGGTCTGATGGGTCTTTGTTCTTTTTAAGTATAAGAGTGATGATTGACGCTGAGAAGAATCTGGACATGACTTTTTTTTTAACATAGTACTCATTAAACAGAATGGTAAGAATAGAGGCAATCTCATCTTTAAGCAGTCTATAAAACTCGGCAGGTAGTTGGTCTGGACCGGGGGCCTTGCCAAGTTTAGCTTCTTCTATAGCTTTTATAACTTCCAGTGTTGTTATGGGAAGATTCAGTACTTCAATCTGTTCAGAGGAAACTACTGGACATGTGATATTGTTCCAAAACATCACGTTGTCCTCTGGGTCAATTGTTTTAGCTGCGTAAATCTTTTGGTAATAATTAAAAAACACGCTTTTAATATCCGCCAGCGTTTTATAATTCTTATCACCCACTACGATCTGCTCAATCATATTATTCTTTTTCCTGACCTTATCAAGTCTGGCAAGATATTTCGCAGATTTACCATAGTGTCCAGTATAGAGGGCGTTCATTCTCATTTCTTCATTAGTTAATTTGGATTTTAAAAAAAGGTCCCTATCTTGCCTGGCTAGGTTATATTTATCCCATAATTTTTTTAGCGGCATATTTACGTAATTTCTATAGGCGTTCGTGACTGTATTTGCTAACTGCAGTTCACGTGCTGTGTATTTCTTTTTGGCTATGATCATATAGGCTTTAATCTGCCCTCTGAAAAATGCCTTTGCGGCTTCCCAGAAAATTTCTGGTTTATCTAAATAAAGATAATTATCAGTGCTATATTCTTGCCATTTGTGGCGTAGCCAGTGTTGGAACGTAATGTTATTTATTAGATATTTTGGAAAATAAAAATTGTTTGTTACTTCTACCAATGGGGGTCGAAGTTCAATTTCAAGGGAGATTATAGTGTGATCAGTGACCGCGATATCATTTATCTGAGCCTTAATTCTAGCTTTAAGAAGAGGACTAGAAATTAGAAAAAAATCAATCCGGGAGAAGGATCTATGAGATTTAGATTCGCACGTATATGATTTAGTGTCGGGGTGTTGGATACGCCAGATGTCATGAAGTTTAAGATTTTTACAAATCTGACGAAATAGGCGAGATCTTTGGGGAGGAGTGGTATACTGCTTGGGTGAAAATCTATCAAAAGAAGGCATAGGAGTTAAATTAAAATCACCAGCCACTATAATTTTCTGATCTAAGTTAGGCGATAGTTTATTAGTAATATCATCCCAGAAAGCCTGGTCTACATTATTGGGCCCATAAATATTACCCAATACATAGCAGACCCCAGCAATATCAATATATAAAATTAACCACCTGTCTTGTGGATCAATTTGAATATTCTGAATGTTATATTGTAAATTTTTGTTGATGAGAAAAGTGACCCCTTTCCTCCTCCTGGAACAATCTGAGGCAATAACCTTTCCTATCCATTTACAATTAAACTTCTCCATTTCTGCTTTCTTTAAGTGCGTCTCCTGCAACCAAACAACATCTGGTTTATATCTAGCAAGTTGTTTGATGATTATTTTCCTTTTGCTAGGAGATGTTACTCCACCAACGTTCCAAGAAAGACATTTTAATTTGTCTATCATTGTACTAAACTATCAAAAATAAGGGTAAAAAGACAAAGAGTATTCCATGTCTGGATAGGGGCGAGGAGAGGGACGAGGGGGAGAGAGGCGAGGGAAAGGAGAGAGGAGGAGAAAAGAAGGAAGTTTTTAACAACTCAAATTGTGGCAAAAACAGATCCGACATCTGAGTAACTAATGGTTGGGTGTCAAGTTTATGCAGTATTGACTCATTTGCAGTGTCTGCGTGTGCATCAGATGTGTGTACTTTTTTGTCTTTCTGTTTGGGGGGCATGATTGGCGAGTTAACTTTAATATTCGTGATGTATTTATCCATGTGCCTTTAATCTAAATACATGTGAGAGAAAAAAAAAAAAAAGGTGAAGGAGGGGAATCTAATTACAAAGGGGGGCGGGCATAACCCCTAAGATTCCAGTGGTACAGTGTAGAGGTGCAGTTAGTGTGATGATACCAATTTGTCTCTGCCCAAATCAGTTATAATCGTGCAGGTGTCCTTAATAGCAAAAAAAAAGAGTGAAACGTGGGATTTTCTAACCAATCATGTCACCAAACAGTATGACTTAGGTATACTAATATGTGAGTTTTAGAAAGACGCTACTGTTATGTAGCTAGAATAAAAATATTCTACAAATCAGACCTATGTATGTAGATATATACGTGGCTTATGTCTTACTATAGTGATATATAATAGAATTACTCCACCTCCAAGATATTACTGCAGCTATTATTTAGATCTTTTACTAGAAAATCTATTGCCAGTTTACTTAGCCTTACTTAGTTTAGTTAGTTTTTCAGTATACCTTATAGTGATTCTCAGAAAATAAGCATGAACCAATTTACAGATATACCAGATAGAACAATAGTATTAAACAACTCTTCTGTGCAGTTAACAGGTGTTATCTACCAGTATTTTCCCAAAGATGCTGGGAATTTATCAGTCAGCTCCCTCTTTAGATCTTAGGACAAGGGGAATAAGGTCTGAATTACTTAATTAATTACAGGAGGGTGCTTTTATGCAACTGATGGCAGTGTTGCAATATGTAAAGCAAAACAGGGGAGTTTAACAAAAAGGCTATTAACAATCTTTTTATGACAGGATCACATATCCTCTATTTAACCATACAACTATTGCTATAACAGCAGTTTAAGACTGTGTCAGTGATTCGTTAAATGCACTTTTTAGGAAATTAGTGTTTTACATTTATGGCAAACATATTCATCAGACATATTCTTAATAGTCCAGCTCTTGTTTTCTTGAAAGGTATCCCCCTTTCTTTTACCCTCTGAGCTGTGTATCCTAGGAATAACTTGATAGCATAATTTGGACAAGTATAAGCTTTACACACTCCATCAGTAGGTTATTTCCCACTGCTAGGCTATGTCAAAATTTTCTCAGATGAGATGATGGCGTGTAACCTCTAGCTTATACAGCAGTAACCAAACTAAAGGTCCTAGCATGAGATAATGAGAGAGTCAGTGTAGGACAGCTACGAGCTAATTTGTCGGATTCCGGTTCCGGTGGGAGGATCTAGCGCAGCACGAGGAACGCTGAGTGCCGTCGCGGAGAGCTCGAGTCGAACTAACCCCTGCTCTTAGCCCGTTGTTGTAGGCCACCTGCCTGCCTAGGGCTCTTGCACCTAGACCATAGGTGCACAGCTCGGAGTTCCGGAATAAGCTGAGTGGCTCGGTCGCTGGAGCCTGACACGTAATACAGGTGTCTCTGCCATCAGCTGTTTGCTTGGAGGTCGCTGCAGGAACTGGCCCCGGTGGCTATGTACAAAGTTCCTCTGGATACAGAATCGTATGGCGGGGGGCTAACAAGCTGAGCGGCACTGTCCGTGGAGAAATCAGATGAGTAAGCTTGCATGATCCCCCTGGTAACCGGCGCTATAGCACTGGATGAAGTCCCAAGAAGCTACCCGGTAAAGACCACAGTAACAAGCAGAGGAGACATTTGGAAAAGTTTTGTAGAGCTGATACAACACTACCCCCCAATTCCTGGCGCTACCTGATCTGCAGACTGTAAGTAGAAATCCAGGTGCCTATAAATGAGACTGTTTTTGGGAAAAAGCTCTCAGAATCCTTAGAGACGCTTTGCAGCACAGACTCTTAATCAAAAGGCTCTCTCACATAAGTAACTTTTCGTTAAAGTAAACCAAAGGGAAGGGGAAAGAAGACGTTAAGAAAAGAGGAAACAAGAGAGGAAAATCCTTCAGGTATATCTATGGAAAATACCAAAGTAGAAGCAATCATCAAGTGGCCAAACTCCCACCAATAAAAAAGTCATTCAAAGATTCCTCGGTTTCGCAAACTTCTACAGAAAGTTCATGAAGGACTTCTCTGAGATCACCAGGCCCCTCACAAAACTTTCCCGGAAGAATCTCAGACTTGCCTGGAATTTGCAAGCCAAACAATCTTTCAATATATTAAAGACTAACGGGTAGATTACGAGTTTTGTCGGTAAAGCCGTGCGGTGCTAACGAGCAGTTTTCAGTCACAGCTCACCTACAGACAACACTGGTATTACAGGTTTTTTTAAACCTGGCGTTAGCCGCAGAAAAGTGAGCGGAGAGCAAAATTTAGCTCCACATCTCACTGTAATACCAGTGCTGCTTACGGTAGTGGTGAGCTGGCTGAACGTGCTCGTGCACAATTTCCCCATAGGAATCAATGGGGAGAGCCGGCTGGAAAAAAACCTAACACCTGCAAAAAAGCAGCGTTCAGCTCCTAACGCAGCCCCATTGATTCCTATGGGGAAAGAAAAGTTATGTCTAGACCTAACACCCTAACATGAACCCCGAGTCTAAACACCCCTAATCTTACACTTATTAACCCCTAATCTGCAGCCCCCGACATCGCCGACACCTACATTATATTATTAACCCCTAATCTGCCGCTCCGGACACCGCCACAACCTACATTTGTCATGAACCAAGCCTTCAGACTAAAAAGAAAAAGAAAAGGTCTGGGAGGCATTCCGCTCAAAAGGGCTGTGCAGGGATTTGAACCTGTGGCTCTGTGGTTACTATTCCTGTTTTGCTTGCTTGTTGAGCAACAGTCAGTTCTAGCAATAGCATGCAACTTTTAAATCTGTTATATGAGGATTTGCCTTACTTGTAATTACACCTGTGCAACACACAGGTGTTCTCAATTTTGGATTTTCTCAGAACCAATCCTGTGCAAATCCTCCCTATTTAAGGCTGGCTGTTAGACTGCATGTTGTCTTCACATTGGATCTGTTTTGTCAAGTCAGAACCTGTTTCCTGTACTTCTGTACTTATTTGGAGAAAGGTTAGAGACAAAGGTGGTATGAGCTGGAGATAGGGTAATCTCAGATATGCCAACTTCCTGATTGCATTTATCACCACATATGCAATCGATTTAGGCTTTCCAAAAGATACAGATTGGAAGTGGCGCCAATTAAGGCTATCTGATTACTTAGTAGACAATATGTGTATCTGAATATGGATATTTAAAATAAAGCAAATTACTACAATTGCAAGTTTAAAGCAAAGTCCACAATGATTTATTAATCAGTAAAAACAAATAATAATAAATAATAATTCTCAAGTTCAATCGATTTAGAGGGTTCAATTCATTTAGAAGGTTCAATTCCTATCTAAAACAATGCATTCATTATATATCTAAAAAATTCATTCAATTTTTATCTAAAAACACCGGTGTTCACTTCTAAAACCTAACTGGTTAATATGACTCAACTGATAAGTACAAAACAAGCCTTAGACATATATTGCAGGGATTGGAAATTCAGTTACCATAACACAAATATAATTTCTCTAGTAGTTTTAAGCATATATTACAGGGATTGGAAATTCAGTTACCCTACACAAAGCTAATATCTCTAAGCGCTTTGTTAGCAGATTTAAGACTCAGCAGTCTGATTAGCTACTTATATTACTGAAACACCTGCTTATGCAGACATGTAGTGTCATACACTGGTAGATAATGTCTATTGTATTCAGCTATATTTTAGCAGCCAATTTCTAATGATCAGGCAAAAAGTTCATTCATAAATGTGTTTGAAATATTCTTGTGTGAGCCACTAAGCAGCTGTTTCCAGTGCCCTTTCAAGCTACCACTTCAGTGAGTTCTCTCCCCAATCCTCCTTTCCGGAGTTCCGGTATGGGAGGAGGCAAGATACAAACACTCGCCTATGTTCATACAGCGTTTCCTTTAATCACAGTGTATCTTCTAAGTGTGCACACTTACAGTTTTCTTTCTCCTTCTTTCACTCTTCACCCCTACCGTCTGCTCAGCGTTGTTTTGCAGTAATTCCACTTGAGCTGGTTTTGACGGTCCTGGGAGCCAGAAAAGTATTTTCCAAAAAAATTGAGTCTTTCCCAAACAAACTCTGGTGTGGTTTTCTACGCGTTTCAGCTCTCCAGGGAGCCTTTGTCAAGATAACCCCCACCAGCTGTGTTACCTTTTTATACGATTACTCCATGTTTAACCCTTTCTTAGGATTTTCCAAATCTTCTCAGAACTTCCTGGTTCAAACTCATATTATTTCAAACTCATATTATTTCCCTGTTTAAAAGTTATGCATTATCCCATACATTCAATAAAACATTTATAATGTTTCAAGACATTGTTAAAAACGGCTGTGTCTTCAGTTGATAATACTTTAAAATTCAATCATATTTCATTTAGCAATTTGCTTTATAAACCCATCTCAAATCTAAATTTAATAAAAGACTTTGATAAATGAATTTTGAATTGGTCTCAAATAGATGTATATTTGCAACGTTTCATTAAAAAAAATTTGAAAAAATTATTATGACAATAATATAAATCATGGTCAGATTCAAACTGGTGACTTAGTGGTCTAGAGTCCATATCCTTAACCATTGTGCTATAGTGGTTAGACATCTTGTTGTCTAGACATATCTGAATCATATCTCTTTATCCAATCATCTTTTTAAGGAAAACATTTTTACTAGTGTTTTCAATTCTATTTTCCTTCTCTGGATTCGAAACTCCTGGTCCTACCCTGTCAATGGTTGATGTCTTAACCACTATGCTATTTGTACAGTGGCTATAATAGTCTCAGCCTTAGATCTGTTATATAGTTTTATTTCAAATAATCTGGATATTCATCTCTCCTTACTTTCTATAAAGGAAGTGATATTTACTCAGTACTACATGATGTTTATGTCTGAATCTGAGTGTGAAAAATTATTTTTGATTGTAAAAAAAATTTTGATAGTGAAAAAATATTTTTCCAAAAAATCCCTTATTTTATCTTAACTCATTTGGCTAAAAAACTCATAAATCATATATCAAATCATGGATGATAGTATATATGTTGTTCGATTAATTTGAACCTTCATATGATTTAGGGTTGTTTATTTTACCGTTCATTATATTAAATGGGATTAATACCTATCGTTTAGTCAAGTTTATATTTGATGCTCATCAAATAATTAAAAGATTGTCCAATTAAATGAAAGAGTTTATGTCCATTTCACTATTTAGACCTTTTGGGTGTAGTGTACCAAAGTTAAAAATAAATTTGGCCTCCTGCTTTAGTAGTTTCCTTGTTAAATTCCCTCTCCTCCCATCTGGTGTTACTTTTTTTTATTCCCCAGAATTTAAGAGCTCCTATATTTCCCCTATGGACTTCTTTAAAATGTTTATACAAGATGGTATCCTCTCTCTCATGCTCAATCGCCAGTATATGTTCGTGTATACGGTCTTTTAGTTTTCGTCCTGTCTGTCCAAAGTACCTCAAATTACAATCGCACTGTAACATGTATATGATGTTTATATCTGTACATCTTATAATCTCGGTAATCTTTATAACCCTTCCATCTTTTCCAGATGTAATCTGTTTAAGTTTGGTGCTATTCTTGCACGCCTTACATTGGTGGCAGGGAAAAAAAACCTCAATTTTATCTCCTTCTAAGGTCTTATAACCCCTATTGCACATTTTTATATCTCCTCTAAACTCGCTAGGGGCTAACATTGATTTTAAGTTCTTTGCCTTTCTATAAATGAATCTTGGTTTCCTTCCTAGATTCGGCCCTATTAGGGGATCTTTCAATAGAAGATGCCAGTGTTTTTGTACTATATTTTGGAATAATTTTTGGTGTGCAGAATATGTTGTGATTACCGGTATATCAAGTGTTTCTTTATACCCTTCTTTTTGCGATTTTTCTTTTTTAAGTAATAGTTTTTCTCGATCTATATTTTTTATGTCCTTTACTATATCTTGGATTTTATCGGTATTCTAACCTTTCTGCCCAAATCTTTGTAATAGAACTTCTGATTGTTCATCAAAGTCTCTTAAATCCGTGCAATTCCTTCTAACTCTCATTATCTGTCCTTTTGGTATATTCCTTTTCCATTTGAAGTGATGGCAACTTGCCGCATCAATGTAATTGTTGGAGTCGACTTTTTAAAAAAAAGTCTTTGTTTTCATTTCACAGTTTTTTATCTCTATCTCTATATCCAAATAATTAATTTTTAGATTACTAAACTCATATGTGAATCTTAGGCCAAATCTATTGGTGTTCAGATCATCAATGAACATATCTAATAGCTCTGTGTCACCCCTCCAGATAAAAAACAGGTCATCAATGTAGCGTCTATAGAGCACAAGGTTCGCACCCCATGGGGACTGGTCAATTACCTCTCTTTCAAATATCCCCATAAATAGATTCGCATAACTGGGTGCGAACCTTGTGCCCATAGCCGTACCTTTAACCTGTAGGAAATAGCTACTTTCAAATTTGAAGTAGTTTTTTCCCAGAATGTATTTGATACATTTTAGCAAAAAGACTCTTTGAGTCTCTGTCATGTTAGGATCTTGTTTAAAGAAATATTCTATAGCCTGCACTCCCAGTTTGTGTTCTATGTTCGTATAAAGGGAGCTCACATCGCATGTGACAAGTACAAAATTCTTTTCCCATTTTATATCTCTTAAGATTCTTAGAAAATGCGCTGAGTCTGAGATGTAAGAGGGGAGTTCTTTCACATAGTCTTGTAAGAAGAAGTCAATATATTGCGACATATTTGATGTAATTGAGTCAATACCCGATATTATCGGGCGTCCAGGTGGTTCTTTAAGATTCTTATGGATCTTGGGCAAGAAGTAGAATATGGGGGTTCTGAAATTTTTAATTAAGAGGAAATTAAATTCCTGTTCAGTTAACAAATTCGCTAGTTTAGCTTCATCTAGCATTTCTTTCAATTTGCAATAATAGTTATCACCTGGATCATTTAAAAGTTTTTTATAGGTAGATGTATCATTCAGTAGTCTATAGGCCTCAGTTGTATAGTTTGTACTGTTCATAATCACCAGAACCCCTCCTTTATCCGCCTGCTTTATGACTATATCGTCTCTAGATTGTAATTCTTTTAAGATTGTTTTTTCTTTCAAACTCAGGTTCCATTTAAGATTCTTAGTTTTTTTGGTGTAGAAAGACTTTTTTGGTGGAGAAAGACTTCACCTTTGCACCTGTTTACAAGGTATTACCAGGAGAAAGACTTTACCTTTAAACCTGTTACCTGTTTACAAGTTTGTTTCCTGCCTTGTGCAATTGCTGCACTTCAGCTATTACCAGGAGAAAGACTTTACCTTTAAACCTGTTACCTGTTTACAAGTTTGTTCCCTGCCTTGTGCAAATCCTGCACTTCATTTATTACCAGCAGGAAGACTTTACCTTTAAACCTGCTACCTGTTTACAAATTTGTTCCCTGCCTTGTGCAAATCCTGCACTTCAGCTATTACCAGGAGAAAGACTTTACCTTTAAAAGGGCTTTTTGCGGGCCATTGCCGCAAAGTAATCAGCTCTTTTACCTGTAAAAAAAAGTACAATACCCCCCAACATTAAAACCCACCACCCACACACCAAACCCTACTCTAAAACTCACCCAATCCCCCTTAATAAAACCTAACACTAACCCCTTGAAGATCACCCTACCTTGAGACGACTTCACCGAAGTCCTCAACGAAGCCGGGCGAAGTGGTCCTCCAGATGGGCAGAAGTCTTCATTGAATCCGGGCAGAAGAGGTCCTCCAGATGGGCAGAAGTCTTCATCCAGACGGCATCTTCTATCTTCATCCATCCGGCACGGAGTGGGTCCATCTTCAAGACATCCGACGCGGAGCATCCTCTTCATCCGACGGCTACTGGAACAATGACGGGTCCTTTAAATGACGTCATCCAAGATGGCGTCCCTTGAATTCCGATTGGCTGATAGAATTCTATCAGCTAATCGGAATTAAGGTAGAAAAATCAGACAATAGGATTGAGCTCGCATTCTATTGGCTGTTCCAATCAGCCAATAGAATGCAAGCTCAATCCTATTGGCTGTTTCAATCAGCCAATAGGATTGAACTTCAACCTTAATAGAATTCTTTCAGCCAATCGGAATTCAAGGGACGCCATCTTGGATGACGTCATTTAAAGGACCCGTCATTGTTCCAGTAGCCGTTGGATGAAGAGGATGCTCCAAGTCGGATATCTTGAAGATGGACCCGCGCCGGATGGATGAAGATAGAAGATGCCGTCTGGATGAAGACTTCTGCCCATCTGGAGGATCTCTTCTGCCCAGATTCGATGAAGACTTCTGCCCGTCTGGAGGACCACTTCGCCCGGCTTCGTTGAGGACTTTGGCCCGGTTGGGTGAAGACGTCTCAAGGTAGGGTGATCTTCAAGGGGTTAGTGTTAGGTTTTATTAAGGGGGGATTGGGTGGGTTTTAGAGTAGGGTTTGGTGTGTGGGTGGTGGTGTTTAATGTTGTGGGGTATTGTACTTCTTTTTACAGGTAAAAGAGCTGATTACTTTGGGGTAATGCCCCGTAAAAAGCCCTTTTAAGGGCTATTTGTAATTTGGTATAGGGTAGGGATTTTTTTATTTTGGGGGGCATTTTTATTTTATTAGGGGGATTAGATTAGGTGTAATTAGTTTTAAAAACTTGTAATTATTTTATTATTTTCTGTAATTTAGTGCAGGTTTTTTGTACTTTAGATAATTTTATTTAATTGTATTTAATTTAATTTAGTGTAGGTAATTAATTTAATTGTAGTGTAGTGTTAGGTGTAATTGTAACTTAGGTTAGGTTTTATATTACAGGTAAATTTATCTTTATTTTAACTAGGTAGCTATTAAATAGTTAATAACTATTTAATAACTATTGTACCTAGTTAAAATAAATACAAAGTTGCCTGTAAAATAAAAATAAACCCTAAGCTAGATACAATGTAACTATTAGTTATATTGTAGCTAGCATAGGGGGTTTATTTTATAGGTATTTAGTTTTAAATAGGAATAATTTAGTTAATAATAGTAATTTTATTTAGATTTATTTAAATTAGATTTAAGTTAGGGGGGTGTTAGGGTTAGGGTTAGACTTAAGTTTAGGGGTTAGTAAATTTAATATAGTGGCGGAGACATTGGGGGGGCAGATTAGGGGTTAATAAATATAATGTAGGTGTCGGCGATGTTAGGGGCAGCAGATTAGGGGTTCATAGGTATAATGTAGGTGGCGGCGGTGTCCGGAGCGGCAGATTAGGGGTTAATAATATAATGCAGGTGTCCGTGATGTCGGGGAAGGCAGATTAGGGGTTAATAATATTTAACTAGTGTTTGCGAGGCGGGAGTGCGGCGGTTTAGGTCTTAATATATTTATTAAAGTGGCGGCGATGTCCAGTTCGGCAGATAAGGGGTAAAAAATTTTATTTTAGTATTTGCGATGTGGGGGGGGGGGGCTCGGTTTAGGGGTTAATAGGTAGTTGATGGGTGTTAGTGTACTTTTTAGCACTTTAGTTAAGAGTTTAATGCTATGGCGTTAGCCCATAAAACTCTTAACTACTGACTTTCAAATGCGGCACCAGTCTTGACAGGAGAGGGTGTACCACTCACTTTTATGAAGACTTGTAATACCGGCATTAGGAAAATCCCATTGAAAAGATAGGATACGCAATTGATGTAAGTGGATTTGCGGTATTTTCGAGTCATGAAAAAAAAGTGAGCGGTACACCTGTACCTGCCAGACTCGTAATACCAGCGTGCGTTAAAAAGCAGCGTTGGGACCTCTCAACGCTGCTTTTTAAGGCTAACGCCAAACTCGTAATCTAGCCGTAAGTTTGTGACAGCCCCCATATTACAATTCCCAGATCCCGGATTACAATACATGCTTGAGGTTGACGCTTCTGAATTTGCTCTTGGGGCAGTACTCTCCCAAAGGAGTTCCATACATATGTATAAGGGTCTAAGATGGTGTTCCTCTTCTCAAAGGGTATATCAGTTAGTTAGGATATCCTCATGTACCTATAAGAGTGTACAAAAAGCAGACATAGTGCAATAAAGTCACCATAAAGATTGCATAAAGATTGCAGTATTAATATTCTACTCACCAGATATAAGCCTGAGCTGCAATACCAGTATATAGCCAACGCGTTTCAGTCCCCAGGGACCTTTCTCAAGACTGGTCTTGAGACTTTATTTGTGACTTTATTGCACTATGTCTGCTTTTTGTACACTCTTATAGGTACATGAGGATATCCTAACTAACTGATATACCCTTTGAGAAGAGGAGCATCATCTTAGACCCTTATACATTTACATTTGGATCACTTAACTTTGGGCTATCCATAAACTACACTATCTTTATGAACATTTCTTTTAACATTTCTTTTTAACACAAGGATTTATATAAAGACTACTTGCAAGGATATTGCTTTTTGGTCATCACAAGGATTTATAATTTGCAAGGGACATTGTTTTAGAGCAATTTTCAGGCCATTTTTTGGACACACTTTTAGGGCACATTTTTAGGTGTACACCTCATTTTTGCATTTTTTCTTTTTTCTTTTTTACACATGGATTGTTGATCACAACTTTTTATATTTTTATATTTTTATTTTTATATTTTATCACATTTTGGATTTTTTTAACATCTCAATTTTTTTGATCACTTTAACTAATGTATTAGCTTTGGATCACCACCCACCAATATTTTATATTTTAATTTTAATTTTGGACATATAATAGGACTTCATTTATATTGGATATCAGTTACATATCAGTGATACACCAAGGATAAGACTTCTATGAAATACCCACTATAGAGTTTTGCCTATAGCTCATCCTATATAAACTTTTAGTATCAGGTTTTTAGTTTTTTATATATATATACATATATATATATATATATATATATATATATATATATATATATTTTATCATATATTATTCTTTTTATTGATTGTGTATAAATTTCATTGAATTAAAATTAATTGTTATATTTTATCCACTGATTTATGATTTATCATTTATATCCATACATCTATTTATTTGGATATCACTAATATTCTAACTAGTCGTGGACACCATCTTTAGCCACACAACCCCCATCAGGGGCAGTGTAGCGCTGTATCTTGGCATTCTATTCTATATACTGATACATCAGAATCTGGTTGGGAGACTCCGCCTTTTTGAGGTATAGCCTGTATGGTATTTATTGTGGCGCTGCAAGACACACACTTGTTTGACTATTGGTAGTTTAGTTTAGATTAGGGGGTGTTTTTATTTTGGGGGGGCTTTTTTATTTTCATATGGATTAGGTTTAATTTTTTTATTTTGGATAATTTGGTTTATTTTTTTCTGTAATTTTAGATTTAATTATTGTAATTTAATCTTAGGTTTCATTTTTAAATTAATGTTAGGATTTTTATTTTAATTGTAATTTAGGATTTTTTTAATTTAATGTAATGGGGGTTAATTTAGGGGATGTTAGGTTAGGGGGCTTAGTGATTAGTTATTTGCCTTGTGGGGTCATGACGGATTAGGGGTTAATAGTTTGAATAGCTAGTTTGCGTTATGGGTCATGGCAGATTAGTGGTTAATAGTTTTAATAGCTAGTTTGCGTTGTGGGGCATGGCGGTTTAGAGGTTAATACATTTATTATAAGTTACGATGTGGGGGGGATGGCGGATAGAGGGTTTTTTATCTATCGGGTTAGATTTCAATGGGAAAAAGGTCTCATAAAGCACCCTTTTCCTATTTTACACAAATAGCAGTGGTGAGAGAGGACACCCCTGGCGTGTTCCCCAGTTGACATCTCTTAGCGCACCCTATATTTATACATTTATATATATACTTTTGAGCCCTTCCCAAACATCTTATCATACATCATATCGCTTTACAACAATGTTAACACCATTTTTTGTTTTTATAATAGAAATAGTGAAAATAGCATTGTTCTTCACTATATATATATATATATATATATATATATATATATATATATATATATATATATATATATATATATATACATAAAATAACAATGCTATTTCAACTATTTCTTAACACACCTTTTGGCTTTAGAGCACTTGGCAAGCAAATGCCAGAACAGGCTTTTGTAGCATAGAGATATTTGGGTAGTGGGAAATAGCATGGCCACGTTATCCGACTTGTTAGTGTGCCTGAGGCTTTCACTTGAGTGGAAACTTTTTTTGTTTCAACTTGTAATATGATTGCAAGTGTGAGAGCACTGTTTAGTTGCAATGTCCCATTTTCTTGGGACACTATCCTGCTTATGGTCACCTAGTTTTTAGGAATTTTAGTTGCAGCTAGGTTGTTAATTTAGGTGACTAGTTAAAAATCTTTCCCTATGTTTAGTTAAAATCCGTGGGAAAATCAAAAGGAAAGCGAAATAGGAAAGGGGGAAAAAAAGGGGAAAAAAAAGAAAAAAGTAAAGAGGGGAACAGGTTTAGTTCTTTTTTTCCTTTGTTCTTCATATGATGCACCAAGAGCAACACATTATAACGTGTAAAATTGTGGTACTATAGCCAAATGAGGCCTTTTTTGTGTTTCAAAATTTTACTTGCGACACAACAAAAATGTTGTTGTTAAACATAATTGCTAAGATTTTGTTTCCATTGTTGTGTTTGCATGTTAATAGGTTTATTGCCTCTGTAATGCTCAAAATATTAAGTGCACCAGTTCTTTATATTGATATTTATTGGCCTTGTACAAATCTGTGAACTTCAATAAAAAAAAAGAGATGTCAACTGTAATACCAGACTGTGCACTATTCTGAGCGCGAGCCTGAAATATTGATTGTGCACCTTACGCTATCAGTAGTGCTCCACTTGTAATCTGGGACTATATCAACAGATTAAGGGCAGATAGATATTCAAATACTAATGGCTAACAAATTGATGCTATATCTTGCATTACATAGAAACAGGCATGATGCTTGCATACTTCTATAGATAGAGGTAAAATATGGAGCCTATGCAGACACTCATCCTCAATGCTAATGCTGAGCTTGCATTGTGTGACTGTTTTAGGGTACCAGGTTTTTGGAAAGGACCTTGACATGGTACTTGGGCTTGTCCCATTTGGCCAGATGCGGTAAATAACCTTTCCATTTTTGCTTTTAATCTTAGCTGAGAGCTTGCAAGTGAGTGTAGGGTTTTCTCTGTGTGTTGTATTAATTGGTTTTGTAATTTCCCATATGGTTCTTGCACCCAGACCTGTCTAGGGTTAACTGCCTGTGACTCTGGGGACAGCACAGCTTCTTGTGAATGCCACTGAGCACCCAGGGCTGAGCATGTTGCAGGGTCAGGGGATGTGTACCCGGTCCGATCTAGGAGTGCAGTCCCCTTCCGTGTTTTATATATATATATATATATATATATATATATATATATATATATATATATATATATATATTATAATGCATTGGTGTAAATGGGGGGAATATATACATTCATTGGTGTCAGTGGTCTGAGATCACTTAACTGCCGTGCCCAGGTCCAGTCCTATCTGCTCCTTGTCCTACATTGTCATCCCACTGGACTGACGCTATATGTGCACAGTGCACACACACATGTGCAATGGCACTCTGACAGGCTTGTCTGGTATTTTTTATATGTGGAGCGACAGGCTTGTCACAGCTCACAGTAGACATTTCAGTTTGTGGCCACCAGGAGGGCTGTCAAGGCCTGGTAATGGACAGTGACCCAGCTGTTGAGAAACCAGGCTCTACACAATAGGAAGTTTCACCAAAGGCTTTCCCCTACACAAGGGGGTTACAATGTAGGGTTTGGCATGTAGATAGTAATCTCTGTAGCGCCTGAAGTATCTGAACTTCCATGGTTATCTAAAAAGTCTTGACAGTACTGAGAGGACCCTTTAAAAGAATTTATAAAGGTAAATATTAGCTTGTGAACTTTTTATCTAGCTATACATAGTTCTGGATGTGAAGGAGAGACACATAAATTGAAATATTATGCCCCCAAAAAAGTCCCCAAATAAACCTCTCCTTGAAAGGACCGCCTTAGGCCTCAATGCTTTGGGTGGTATAGAAGTGGTAGAACCTTATATAAAATATAAATTATTTTTAACGCTGTAGAATAGTCTGGTAATTCCAGAGTTCTGGGATTTGAGGCTGGATAATTCCACTATCTATAAATGGTGGTTTATTAGCGGTCTGCACACAACCACCGATATTCCAACTATTCAAGGTGCTGCTCAGAGACACACCCTAAAAGCTATATATTTTGGAAAATTTGCATTGTAGCCCAGGGACATGCAACTTATTTCTTCTTATTTCTTCTGCTGAGGCCAATTATGGACATATTGTATATCAGACATTCCAACTCTCCCTGAAGTTCAGGGAGTGTCCTTCATTGTAATAGTGGCTCCCTGATGCCCGCAAATAAAATGCAATCTCCCTGAAACTACAAGTACCATGATCCAACGTAGCCCAAATCCAGAAACAGTGTTTCTTTAAGTAATGCCTCTAGTTGCGGTGACATTATTGAGCAGGAAGGCGTTGTCACAGCAAGTCTGTCTTTCAACCTATTGCATGTCTGCCACCCTCCCTCCTGCTTTTTGGAGGCGGTAAAAAGGCTCATGAGGGAGAAGGAGAATCAGCAGCAGGCAACATTGGCTGCAGCATAGGCTGAGTGAAAACTGAGAAAGAGAGGCAAAGAGAGTGTGCCCCTGTGAAGGAGGAGATAGACACCCCTGCTGTCAGGTCCTTATAAAACTGGTTTTACTATGAGTACAAAACATTATTACAAATAGCGTCTCAAACTCAAAATCACACACGCTCCCAGACACAAAATCCGAAAGTCGTACAGGGACAACTATACTGAGTACTTCACAAGCTGGGACACTACGGAACCCTCAAAGCATGCCTCAGTAACAAAAAAGCCCCCCACTGAATTTAATAAAATAAAACACAAATACTACCTTATTTACTGCACGTAATTAAACTTTGTATTCTAAAATATTTGAGCATTCAACAAGCGTACGATCACTGGAAAATAGGTTTGTTTTATGTGGTTGTGCAATAAAGCTACTTTTTTTTAAATGTGACTTTAGTGGGAAGCTACTTTATTGATAAGTCTCTATCTTATTTAGAGTTTCCAGGTGTCCAGTATATAACCGGGGGGGGGGGGGGGCGTGCGGCCCCCAGCACAGTAGCCGGTGAAGCCAGCCAAAGGCCGATGTTCAAAAATAATTATCTACTGAAAACAAGGGCAAGATTGTGATCAACACCACCATTTGGGAAACTAATGAAAAAAAAATAACATTAGCATTAGAGCAGTTTATATTTGCTTTAGAATATCCCTTTCAAGTCCTGCTCAGGAGCAGCAATGTACAGCCAATGAGGCCACTGGGATTGTCATATGTACATAGCTGCCAATCACCAGCTGTGTCCTGATTGAGCGGCACAGCTGCGGCAGCAGATTATCTATGTGTTTTACCCTGCAAAGATTTTGTGCAGTAGTAAAATGTTCTAATGCATTAGATCATTTTTTATTTTTCTATTGTGTTCCTTTAAGGATCTGTCTGCTACAGCTCAAGCAGAAAATGAAGCACCCTATCTTCTTCCACCAGGCTCAAGCAAAGATGTTGGTCAATCTAGCAGCTAGATTACGAGTTTTGAGCGCTATAGAGAAATTAACGAATGCAACAAAAGTTACGTTACTTAATTTTCTATAGCTCTGCTATTACAAGTTCTCAAACATACGCCTTTTGCGTGCAATATGGTTGCGTTGAGCTCCATAACGCACACAATTAGAGTGCTGCTGAGACGTGCTCATGCACGATTTCCCCATAGACATCAATGGGTAGAGCCGGCCCCAAAAAAGTTCCATAACGCAGCCCCATTGATGTCTATGGGGAAATTAAAATACAGTTTAAACCTAACACGCTAACATAAACCCTACTTCTAAACACCTCTAATCTGCTGCCCCTGACATCACTGACACCTGCCTACAGTTATTAACCCCTATTCTGCCGCTCCCGATATTGCCGCTACCTAAATAATATTAACCCCTAATCTGCCGCTCCCGATAGCTCTGCCACTATACTACATTTATTAACCCCTAAACCGCCAGCCCCCCACATCGCAACAAGCTAAATTAAACTATATTACCCCTAAACGTAACCCTAACCCTAACGTAACCCTAACACCCTCTAACTTTAACATAATACAAATATAGCTAAATTAAATTTACACTTATTAACTAAAGGCTAGATTATGATTTTTGCGTTATGGCTGAAAAAGCCTCATAGCGCTGCTTTTTCACTACCGCTAGTATTACAGGTATTTCTGCACCGCACACTTTTTTGGCCGTAACGCAGCGTAACTTTCAAAAAATATTTTTTTAATGGGACTTCCATTGCGCCAGTATTACGAGTTTGCCTGGGAGGCCAAAAAGTGAGCGGTACAGCCAATACCGTCAAGATCCATACCGTAAACTGAAAGTCAGTAGTTATGGGTTTTGCGCTACAAAGCTGTAGCATAAAACTCATAACAAGTGCTAAAAAGTACACTAACACCCATAAACTACCTATTAACCCCTAAACCGAGGCCTTCCCGCATCGCAAACACTAAAATAAAATTATTTACCCCTAATCTGCCGCTCCGGACATCGCCGCCACTATAATAAACCTATTAACCCCTAAACCGCCAGCCCCCCACATCGCAACAAGCTAAATTTAACTATATTAACCCCTAAACCTAACCCTAAACCCAACCTCCCCTAACTTTAACATAATTAAATTAGATCTAAATTAAATTTACAATTATTAACTAAATAATTCCTATTTAAAACGAAATACATACTTACCTGTGAAATAAAACCTAAGCTAGCTACAATATAACTAATAGTTACATTGTAGCTAGCTTAGGTTTTATTTTTTATTTCACAGGTAAGTTTGTATTTATTTTAACTATGTAGACTAGTTAGTAAATAGCTATTAACTATTTACTAACTACCTAGTTAAAATAAATACAAACTTACATGTGGAATAAAACCTAACCTGCCTTTCACTAAACCTAGCGTTACCAAAAATAAAAAAATCCTACCATAAAAAAAATAAAAAAAACTGTCATTAAAAAACAAAAACAAAGAAATTATCAAAAAAAGATTAATCCTATTCTAATACCCTTAAAAAAAAAACACCCCAAAATAAAAAACCCTACTCTAGAATAAACTACAAAAGGCCCTTTTAAGGGGGGGCCTTTTGTAGGGCATTGCCCTGAGATGTACACCCCCGAACACTATACAAACCCCCCAAACTACCAAGGGCCCTTAAAAGAGCCTTTTGGGGGCCCTTAAAAGGGGCCTTTTGTAGGGCATTGCCCTTAGATAAACAGCTCTTTTACTTTAAAAAGAATACAAACACCCCCTAACACTATACAAACCCCCACCCTCCAAACTACCAAGGGCCCTTAAAAGGGGCCTTTTGTAGGGCATTGCCCTTAGATAAACAGTTCTTTTACTTTAAAAAAAAAACACCCCCTAAAAATATACATTACACAAAATAACAAACAAATTATCAAAAATAAAAAATAATTACACCTAATCTAATAGCCCTATCAAAATAAAAAGCCCACCCAAAATAAAAAAAACCCTAGCCTACAATAAACTACCAAAGGGCTTTTAAAAGGGCCTTTTGTGGGACATTGCCCCAAAGATAACAGCTCTTTTACCTGTTAAAAAAATACAAACACCCCCCAACAGTAAAACCCACCCCCCCCCAACAACCAACCCCCCCAAATAAAAACCGTAACTCTAAAATAACCTAAGCTAACCATTGCCCTGAAAAGCATTTAGCTCTTTTACTGCCCAGACCCTAAACTAAAAAGAAAAACACCCAAAAAACCCTTAAAAAAAACCCTAACACTAACCCCAAGATGATCCACCTACAGTTGTTGAAGTCCAGCTTAAAGGATCCATCCAGCCGGCGAAGTCCTCATCCATGCGGCAAGAAGTCTTCATCCAGGCGGCGCGGAGCGGGTCCATCCTGAAGATATCCGATGCGGAGCTCCTCTTCTTACGGTCACCGCCGTAAACTAAATCTTCAATGCAAGGGACGCGATTCAAGATGGCTTCCCTTGCATTCCTATTGGCTGAAAGATTTGAATCAGCCAATAGGAATTAGGGCTGCTAAAATCCTATTGGCTATTCAAATCAGCCAATAGGATTTAAGCAGCTCTCATTCTATTGGCTAATTCAAATTAGCCAATAGAATGAGAGCTGCTTAAATCCTATTGGCTGATTTCAATAGCCAATAGGATTTTAGCAGTCCTAATTCCTATTGGCTGTTTCAAATCTTTCAGCCAATAGGAATGCAAGCGACGCCATCTTGGATGATGTCACTTGCATTTAAGTTCTAGTTTACGGCGGAGACTGTATGAAGAGGATGATCCGCCCCGGGTTGTCTTCATGATAGACCCGCCCTGCGCCGGCTGGATGAAGATCGAAGAGACCGCCTGGATAAAGACTTCTTGCCGCATGGATGAGGACATTGCCGGCTGGATGAAGATAGAAGAGGCCGCCTGGATGAAGACTTCTTGCTGCATAGATGAGGACTTTGCCAACTGGATGGATCCTTCAAGCGGGACTTCAACAACTGTAAGTGGACCGTCTTGGGGTTAGTGTTAGGTTTTTTTTATGGGTTTTTTAGGGTATTTTTTTTTTTTTTTTAGTTTAGGGTCTGGACAGTAAAAGAGCTAAATGCCCTTTTAAGGGCAATGCCCATACAAATGCCCTTTTCAGGGCAATGGTTAGCTTAGGTTATTTTAGAGTTAGGGTTTTTATTGGGGGGGTTGGTTGTGGGAGTGGTGGGTTTTACTGTTGGGGGGGTGTTTGTATTTTTTTAACAGGTAAAAGAGGTGATATCTTTGGGGCAATGCCCCACTTAAGGGCCATTGGTAGTTTATTGTAGGCTAGGTTTTTTTTTTATTTTGTGTGGGCTTTTTTATTTTGATAGGGCTATTAGATTAGGCGTAATTCTTTTAAATTTTTTGATAATTTGTTATTTTTCGTAATCTACTGTTTTTTTCTTCTAATTTAGTTAGTTTTTATTTTTTGTAGGTAGATACTTTTTGTAATTTTTAGAGTAGTGTTAGGATTTTTATTGATAGTTTAGTATTATTTAATTGGTAGTTTAATTTTAGTTTAATAATTATAATAGTTAATTGTTAGTTTAAAATAAAAAAAATTAATTTGACAGGTAAGTTTTAATTTAATTTAAGATAGGGAAATAGTAATGTTAATATAAAGTTAGGTGGTCGTTAGGTTTAGGGGTTACTAGTTTATTTTAGTATATTTCATTGTGGGGGGCTTGAGGTTTAGGGGTTAATAAGTTTATTATAGTGGCAGAGTGGGCGGACAGCAGATTAGGGGTTAATAATATTTAAATAGTGTTTTTGATCCGGGACGGCAGCAGTTTAGGGGTTAATAACTTTAGTATAGTGGGGACAATGTCGGGGAGCGGCAGAATAGGGGTTAATAATTTTTTTAGTGGCGCCGATATTGGGAGCGGCAGATTAGGGGTTAATACATTTATTTATAGTGTTTGTGATGCGGGAGGGCCTCGGTTTAGGGGTTAATAGGTAGTTTATGGGTGTTTAGTGCACTTTGTAGCAGTTTAGTTATGAGTTTTATGTTACAGCTTTGTAACGTAAAACTCATAACTACTAACTTTAGATGGCGTTACGGATCTTGTGGTTTTAGGCTGTAACGCTCACTTTTTAGCCTCACCGCAAAACTCGTAATAGCAGCGCTATTGGAATCCCATGAAAATATGTAATTTTTACCTGTGCGGGACTGACGCTGCGGTACAGGCTAAAAGGTGTGCGGTACACCTATACCGACAAAACTTGTAATGGCTGTGGTGCTGTTTTAACTCTGAAAATACCATATTTTCAGCGTTACAAGCCGCAACGCAAAACTTGTAATCTAGCTGTAAGTTTCCTGGTGCACATGGGAAATGACTACTTGATTATACCATTTCTGGGCTTACCTGTAACCTGCTTCTTTTAATACTTATAAAGATGCACATTTTTGTTTATTTAGGAAAATGGTAAAAATACTCTTCTTTTTAAGCTTAAAATATTTTCCACACAGGAATCATTATTAATTAAAAAAAGCCTGGCCTTTTCTAACTCAGATCATCACTTCTTGCACACATCAGTTGATCTCAGAGCCTAGACAGGTGCTAATTGGTACAGCTTACAATAGCTTACTGTCAAATTTGTCAAATTGGCTACTCAGTGTTTTTTGAGGTGCTGATATTTATGTATAAAATGCCAGAGTAGTCATTGAATATTACTGAGGGTGCAAGCTCCTATTGACATTCATATAGCTAACTCTCTTATAGAGGTTGTCTAATATAAATCTACATTTTATTCTTTCTGTTAAATGAAAGTGAAATGTATGGATACAAAGTATGAAGTGGAATTAAGCCTAGAATATGCTTAATATGACGTAGTTATAGACATAGCACAGCTGTGTTGGATAGGAGGTCCAAGACTGAAGTCATTTTTTTACTATGTACTGCAAGCCCTTCCCTTAACTAGTGACTTTTAGTCTGATAGTCAGCAGGTACATATTATGGGATGCCTGTACCATTATTGTTATTATTATATTTTTTGTTCAAAAAAGGTTAATAAGCTCACAATACAAGATGCAAATCTGTATAAATGGATGGCCAGAGATTTGTAGATCACACATAGCTAGGGTTGCCATTTGTGCTTCATAAAAATACCAGACAACCTATAGGTGACGGACATGGGTGGTAAGTGGGGTCACGCAATGTCCCCTAAAAACTCAAACTTAGGCCCCACAGTTGATCCCACCATCTATATATTTCACAACTGAGCAGTTATTTTATCACAATAGTTGCCAGTATCACATGTACATAGTAGTGATTTGTTCCCTTTTACTACCAGGGGTACACACAGCGATGATTTAACATCCCCGTGGCTGCTTATTACACATAAAAAAAATAACAGTGTTACTTCTTTTTTGGACTTATTTGTAATGAATAGAGGCATAGGAGGCCCTTTACATTTAGCTGTCACTTAGGGGACTTTAAAAATACTGAACATTTAAGTGTCCGGAATTTATTTATAGATTTTACTGGACAGCCTGCTAAATTACTGACTGTCCGGGTAATTACTGAACACCTGGCAACCCTACATATGGCATGTCCAACAACAATTCTGATCCCAATTCAAATTGTTTTGCATGTAGGGTTGCCACCTCAGCCATGTTTTCCTGGACACTTATGAGTTACACATGCTGCAGGGTGTGCAGGGAGGAATATGAGTAGTGCTGTCCAGAAACACCCTGCAGCATGTGTAACTCATAAGTGTCCAGGAAAACATGGGGCAGCCCGACTTGCATGGAATTTTACAGGGTGCTCAAATTTAACCCCATTTCAATCCATTTGAAAGCCCTGCGATAACCACTGATTGAAAGTTATTTAAAATGTATTCGTAGCACTATATCATCCCATATATCTTGCAAGGAGAACATTTTCCTATCAGTATTTCAATCCATAAAAAAACAATTTTCCTTTAGCTTTGCACAGGATTCGACCTATTTAAAGTCTGTTTGCCCTTTTTCAAGTATTGTATCTAGCATGGATTTTATTTTATACTATGTTAAAGGGACATTATATAGCTGGGCACAAGTGCAACATCATGCATACTATGCTTTTATTTTATTCTTCTGTCTTTAACTCTCTTCAAAGACTTTCTCCTATTTTAAAATGTTGCTGGTGCTGGTGGGTGAAGATCCAAATCTATATACTGGGCGCCACCATCTTGTACCCGGGGACAGAAGTGCTGTACATTCACCAATCAGCAATTCTGACAGCTGTATATTGCACCATCTAAAAAAAAGATTGCAGTAGGTGATAATGTAAGAAGAGCTGCCCAGATTTGCAGGGAGTTCTGTCTCACTGTAGCAGACTCGGCTCATCTTCATAGACTTGCTCAGTTCATAGCGTTAATACACCAGGAATGCTTATTTAGCTGTCAAGGGTGGAGATTTTCTAATTTTCATCCAACCCTGTTGCCAAACAATAAGCAAATCTGTTTATAATTTTATAGGTGGTACATGTGTTTTTAACTGCATGTTTCCTATCTTTTTAGTAATATGAAAACAACCAGAAAAAGGGACTTAAAAGGACATGAAACACATTTTTTTCTTTTATGATTCAGATAGAGAATACAATTTTAAACAACATTCCATTTTACTTCTAGGGGTAAATTTATTAAAGGTCACTGTAGCGAATCCTGTCCGCTCGACCTCGCTAAATACAGACATCATACACTGTCGGCCACTAGCAGGGGTGTCAATCATCCCGATCGTATAGGATCGTAATGATTTCAGTCCTCCATCTGAAAGGTGGCAGAGAAGTTTAGGAGCAGCGGCTTCCTAGCTTCCGTTTCAGACTAGCCTGAAACGATGGGCATAAAAAGCAGCATCCACTGGTTAATAAATCTACCCCATATGTCTAATTTGCTTCATTCTTTAGATATTCTTTGTTGAAGAAATAGCAATGCACTTGGGTGAGCCAATCACACAAGGCATTTATGTCCAGCCACTAATCAGCAGCTACTGAGCCTATCTAGATATGCTTTTCAACAAACACTATTGAGAGAATAAAGCAAATTAGTTAAAATAAGTAAATTGGAAAGTTGTTTAAAATTGTATGCTCTTTCTAAATCGCGAATGAAAACATTTGGGCTTCATGTCCCTTTAATCTAGTAATATAAGATCAAAGACATAATAAGTGGGATAAATCCTATGCTTATTACTAAAACTATCAAACAGAAACCACCAGTTTAAAGTGATGGTAAACTCTTCCCTTTATAAAATCAGATCCGGAATGTTAGTGATATTTTAGATGGAGTTTAATTAATCAGTTGTAATGAAGATGCGCTATAATTTACTTTTTAAAGGGACATAGTACTCCAGATTTTTTTTTTTGCATAAGTGTTTTGTAGATGATCCATTTATATAGCCCATCTGATAGTGTCTTTGTAACAATGTATAGTTTTTCTTATTTGTAATAACATTGTGATGATTTTCAGAGTCCTAACCAAACCCCACAGTGTCAGATGTATACCTGTGTTTACAGACTCCTGCGGATCCTGTTTATATTATCTGACTTTTCATATTCAGAGAAGGGGGGGGGGGGGTGTCTGCTATATTTGTTTTCCACTGGATTTCACTGGATGTCCCAGCCAAATCTAATCATCAGTGCTAAACTGGGAGCTTCTAAGTATGTTTTTAAAAGGTTTTATACTGGATTTTTAGATCAGTATCTGTGCATATTCTTCTTTATAGTAGTGTCTATTAAATGCATTTACATAAAAATTGGTGTATACTATCCCCGCTCTCTGTGGCCAACTTCAAAAGTCAACTTTTCTGTGAGCTATCAGTCTGAATTGTTGTCCAATCAGGGCTCTGGCTACAACAAAAGGCATCCAAAGGGGGGAGTGCTGATTGGAGAACAGTTCAAACCTTTAGCTCACAGAAAAATTGACTTTGGAAGTGAGCGGCGGAGCACTGGTTATTTTAATTTCATATATGTATTGAAAAGTAAGTTAAAGCGCAGCTTCATTACAACTGATGAATTCAACTACATTTAAATTATCACTAACATTCCGTATCTGTTTTTATAAAAGGGAGAGTTTACCATCACTTTAAGTTAAAGGGACAGAAATATAAACAAGCACTAAATATTTCAAAACATGTTTGCATGGTAAAAAAAGGTTATGTTAACACTGTGTATTCTGATTTAGAAACTAACAGAAAGTGTAAGTCTGTGATTCTGGGGATTTGCTTACTGACTTAAAAGCAGAAATCCTACTATTTTATTGGTTGACAATGACATGCCTCACAAGCATATAAAAAAAACTAAATAAAAAAATAATGGACATCGGTTTTATAATAAACAAATAAACAAACACTGTAATATGCTTTAAGGTACCTCATTTTAAATATAACAAAAAGAAAAATAGTAATTTTGCATATCCCTCTAGCTTTGACGGCTGATTTCAAGCTAGTGTTGGAGTTTAAAGGGACATAAAACTCAACATTTTTCTTTCACAATTTAGATACAGAATATAAAATGCAATAATAAATAATAATAATAATAATTTGCAGCTGAAGAATCAGCAATGCACTATTAGGAGCCAGCTGAATGCATTGGGAGAGCACATAACATGAGTCATATATATGCAGCCACCAATCAGCAGCTCATCTGCCTAGCTAGGTATTATTTTCAAGAAAGGATACCAAGAGAACAAAACAAATTTAGATAACATAAATAAATGGTAAAGTTGTTTCAAATCTTATGCCTTATCTGAATTATGAAAGAAAAATGTGGGTTTCATGTTCCTTTAAGCTCAGCTAAAGACATGTATAATGAGTAGGAGATACGTGTGTGCATACCAAGTCAGTATCAAGTACTTCATTGAAATGACCTGTTAACGTGATATTTACCTGCCTCCCACAAATTTGCAGGAGTTTTTGATAAGCTGATTTGTTTGGTTGCTTTTTGTTACACTTTGTAACATTGTTGTGATTATTGGTGAGCCAATATTTACTGGAATATCAAGGATATTTTATTCCATTTGTCTTAAAGGGACATGAAAGTCAAAATTACAATTTCATGATTCAGACAACACATGCAATTACCTTTCAATTTACTTTTATTATCAAATTGACTTTGATTTTGTCAGGATATCTGTGAGTATTATTAAATGATATATATATATATATATATATATATATATATATATATATATATATATATATATATATATATATATATTATACATGATAAGACCACAGGGTTCATTATATATGAAACTGGTTGCATCAGTTTTATTTACTATAAATTACAGTTCTCTCTGCCAGATGGTTTTGGCTGGGTAAAACAACCCCCTTTCTCCTGATTAACAGAACATCTGAGAACAAAGGAATTGCTTTCAAAGATTTCCTGCCTAAGGTGTGAAGTTAAAGTTCCTATCAGATTGACACTGACCCCCTCGCTGCTCAAGACATCTATGCGAGAGCAAAAGGGAAAAAAAATTGGCTGAATTGGTGAGGACACGGAATGAGCCTAAATGTCTGTGTGGACCTTTTGAACCTCACAAAGGCCCAGGAATATAGTAATTGCCCCTAAAACTCAGATACACGTCTGTGCTAGCTAAGCAGAAACACATATTGTATTGTAACTGAAATTCATTTTTAAAATACAAACTTGTATAATTTTCAATCTTGTATAAAGATGTATATGTCCATGGATCTGAGAAATGCATTTCAAGTTTGTAATAAATTTAATGGATAACATATTCTTATATTTTTCAGGCATCTAATAAGTACATATGTAATTGGTGTTTTAAATAATATCATATGTTTTATACACTCAGAAAGAGATATACAGATATGAAATATTTATATGGGATAGTAATAAATATGAAACCACATCTGATTGCTGATCTCAAGGTATGTATATTATATTAAGATGATAACTGAGAAGAAAGTAATTGAGTCCATGATGAAGGTATTATAATCCTTTTAAGTCTTTCCATAGAAAATATGCTTTTTAAATGCATTTTAAAGATATAATCTATTCATGTCTAGTCTTGAAATACTCAGAATAAAATTGTATTAAATGACACTTTATGGTCCCATCTATATTAAAATTGTAAGTGATGGATACTGGAAATGAAAGTATTTGATAAAATGTTTAAAGGTTAGCTAATTGAGCTGTTGGCAATGTTGATGATGAGACTGCGTTCCTGGTTGTTTGCTGCCCCCTAGGGGATTAAAACTGGTATGACAGCCAAATGAATTGACTACTAGAACACATGCAAATCCAAATGAACCATTGAGAGGGACAAGCTCCGAGGGCCAATGGAAAGACAGCTCCGTTAAGGTCCTATCAAAATTTATCACCAATGATTAGAATAAGAAAATGGTGGGGTATATCATGATATAACCTCATGCAAGGAGAGAGAAAAAAGAAAAAAATATATTTTTGTCTGCTAACTTTTGACTGAAAACTTTGCTGCCATTTTTGGGACACAGTCACTATAAGCAAAACCTGGGACTAACTTCTTGATCCATATTGCAATACCTTTCTTAATATGAGGTGACCTGAATCTACTTGGAAAAGCTGGAACATTTAATTTTGTTCATGTTGTGATGTATGACTGTTCTATATTTTTAAAATTTTAAATAAAGGTGTTATAAGACTATAGTCAGATTGCAGCTATATAGATATATTTTAGGATTTGCCTTAATTGTAGCTAAAATAAGATTTATTTCAGCTCAGATAACTTGGCATAGAAATTGGCTTGTTATATTGTTTAGCTAGGCACTGTGAAAGTTAGCGATCCATACTCTGGTATTTCATTGTGGTATTTTAATGCAACTCATTGTGAATAAGGTATATTATAAATGTACATCTTTTATAATCTTTGTAAGGATATTATAACATAAGCTTGTATAGTTTGATTCATAATCTGGTTTCTATAAAAATATTTAAACGTGTCTATAACTTTAACTTATCGTAAAGAATTTAGGATTAAATATTGATTTTAACTGTTTCGTATATGCATTTTAATTGGGGGTTAATTTAAAGAATACTTATTAAATAAATTGTATTATAACCCTAGTATATACTGACAATTTCTTGGTATCCTTTGTTGAAAACCATACCATGGTGCACTTGGGAGTAACAAAGCACTGCTGCTCTGGAGCTAAAATTAACTATGGGTCTATCACAATAGTTTAGAAAAGTTTATCTTATGATTTTTCTACTTTACCATTAAAGTCTATGGGGCATTTTGTAGAAGAATCCTAAGAAAAACATTTCTAAAGGATTGTAAAATAAATAGTAACATAGTAGAGTTTATAGTTCCTACTTGATTTACAATAAACAAGCTCCAACTTAGCTTACATTAATAAAAATTAAAAAGTTCTCTTTCCTAAGATATGCAGAGTCCACGACGTCATTCAATTACTAGTGTGAATATCATTCCTGGCCAGCAGGAGGAGACACAGAGCACAACAGCAAAGCTGTTAAGTGTCACTCCCATACCCATATTCCCCAGTCATTCTCTTTGCCTCTGTCAATGGAGGAGGTGAAGTTTGGGATCTGAAGAAATGAATTCCTTTTTTGGGTACTTTTCCCCACAAGCAAGGATTTGGGTTTAGCTTAATCCACGTCAATCTCTTCAGTAGAGTAGCAGTGGCTTTTAAGCAAGAAGGAAGTTGTGAGGTAGTCCTTGCTTTGTTTCCTAACACATTGCTGCCCATGGTACAGAAAGCCAAAGTTGGTTACTCTGTTCTTTATTTTTCTACAGGTTTCTGTAAGGAGTATGTGTCCTTTCACGCCTTGTGAGCTGTCTTCCTGCTGGACAGCTAGACTGCAAGTAAGTGCTTTTGTCTTCTAGGTCTTGGAGACTTGCGCTTCAGAAGAATATGTCATATGCAGTAGATGAAGACATTTTTAAAATCCTTTATACAGGATTTTCTTTGGCAGTGGGCAGGCACATTATGTATGTTGAGACTAGGGGGCCAAATTATCAAGCTCCGAATCAAGTTCCTGAAGGCTTGCTAGAAACAGAAGTTATGAAACAGCAGTCTAAAGACCGCTGCTCCATAACTTGTCCACCTGCTCTGAGGCCAAGGACAGAAATCAACACGATCAAATACAATCAGGTTGATAGACACCCCCTGCTAGCGGCCGATTGGCCCTCATAAGTCTGATGAGGAGTATACGCTGGTAGCCTCTGAGGGTTAAATCTCTGATTCGGAGAGTATAATTCCTTTATCTAAGACCAAAGAAGTTAACTTCAGATTTTAGCTTGAACACCTTTGTGTACTGTTAAAAGAGGTATTGGCTACTTTGGACGCTTCCGATACTTCTGTCGTTGTCAACCCTAAAAAATCTAGTAAACTTAATAAATACTATGATGTTGCTTCCTTTCCTGTTCCAGACTGTGTGACAGATATTATTTCTCAGCAATGGGAGAAGCCAGGGATACCTTTCTCCCTGTCTCCCGTCTTTAAAAGATGTTTCCTGTTGCTGACTCCATTAAAGATTCATGGTGCTATTTCTACTTTGGCTAAGAGAACTACGATCCCTATAGAGGATAGCTGCTCCTTTAAGGATCCCTTGGACAAAATGCTGGAAGCTTATTTGAAGAAGATGTATGTTCATCAAGGTCTTCAATGGCAACCTGCAGTTTGTATTGCCACAGTAGCAAGTGTGGCATCTTATTGGTGCGACGCCTTGTCTGAATTATTTTTTTTTTCTTCAAAAAAATGTTTATTGGATGAGAAAAAAAACCCAATACAGAGTTATGCCATATGATTACATTTTTCATAACATTTGAAAATATTAATATAGTCCTTGTACAAAGTAGTGTACTTTCATCCATTTTACATTTGTTTAAAATATTACATTAACATTAACAATAAACTGAACCATTAAAACTCCAGGCGGTCACCATTAACAATGAGTCGTGGCTGCTCAGAACTGCTCTTATTTTAATTTGTATGGTTCTCTACAGTAGGACAATCATGAGTGAACAGATTTTCCCCATTTCTTTCCTTCCTCTACTTCAAATTGACAAGTATGTAATCAGTGGAGATGCATTTGTGTCTCCCAATAAAATTTTATGTTGTGATATGTCTCCATATCCCTCCATATAAACTACCCATATTCTTCTAGCTGAATTGTTTGTTCCATAAGTGTTTCCCATTTTTGATACGTAGGGATGTAGTGTGCTTTCCATTTAGTTGCTATTAGGGGTTTTGCTGTGTTTAGCGCTAATTGTGCTAACTTCAGCCGTATTTTACATCTACACCTTGGTAACAGATTTAAAAGTGCCATTGTAGGTTGGAGCTGCAAATCTTCTTTTTGGTTACAAATTTTTGTAATATATTTTTCTATATCTCACCAAAAGGGTTGCAACTTACTACATGACCACCACATATGTATCATAGTGCCTTTATCTCCGCAACCCCTCCAACAAGTGTCAGAGGCTGTCGGGTATATTGCTTTAATCCTGGCCGGGGTAAGATACCAACGTGTTAGAACTTTAAAATTTAACTCCAATGATCTAGCTGATGTTGAAGATTTTTTAGTGTTCTTAACTATACATTTCCAGTCCTCTTCTTGCAGTTCTCTACCCAATTCCCTGTGCCATCTAATTTGGTAATTCTGCTTTTTCCCCGGCTGCTAAAGCTCTCCGTGTCCATGCTAATGTATGGCGTAATGGTGCTTCTATTAGGCATAACTGTTCAAAGATAGTGGGTTGAGTCTGAATTAATTTTAGTAGAGACTCCGTTGGAGGAGATACAAGATAGGATTAAGGCTCTCAAACTAGCCAATTCCTTTATTTCTGATGCTAACATGCAAGTTATTAGACTGGGATCCAGGATGTCTGGCTTTACTGTCCTAGCCTGCAGGGCATTGTAGCTAAAATCTTGGTCAGCTGAAGTTACCTCTAAGTCCAAGCTTCTGTCGCTTCTTTACTAGGGCAAGACCTCGTTCGGACCTGGTCTGGCAGAAATAATTTCTGATATTACGGGTGGAAAAGGGTCTTTTCTACCGCAAGACAAGAAGAACAGACTCCAAGGACGTCAAACTAATTTTCGTTCCTTTCGTAACTTCAAAGGTTGAACATTTTCCTCTCCCTCTTCCAAGCAGGAGCAGTCCAATTCTTCTTGGAATCCCAATCAGTCTTGGAATAATGGGAAGCAATTAAAGAAACCCTCAGCTGAGTCTAAGTCAGCATGAAGGGTTGGTCCCCAGTCCGGGTTCGGGATCAAGTGGGGGGTAGACTTTCCCTGTTTTGTCAAGTGTGGAGACAAGATGTCCCAGATCCTTGGGGTGTGGATATTGTATCTCAGGGTTACAAAATAGAATTCAAAACTTTCCCTCCAAGGGGCAGATTCCACCTCTCAAGATTATCTGCAGACCAGGTAAAAAGAGAGGCATTTTTTTAACTGCGTTCAGGACCTTTCCTCCCTGGGAGTGATTGTTCCAGTTCCAGTAAGGGAACAGGGTCTAGGATTCTATTCAAATCTGTTTGTGGTTCCCAAAAAAGAGGGAACTTTTCGACCCATTTTAGACCTAAAGTGTATCTACAAGTTTCTCAGGGTACCTTCCTTCAAAATGGAAACCATTCATTCCATTCTTCCTTTGGTCCAAGAGGGTCAGTTCATGATGACTATATACCTGAAGGATGCGTATCTTCATGTTCCCATCCACAGGCATCATCACAAATTCCTGAGATTCGCCTTTCTAGACAAACACTTTCAGTTTGTGGCTCTTCTGTTTGGCCTTGCCACAGCTCCCAGAATTTTCTCAAAGGTTCTGGGTGCTCTCTTGGCAGTGATCAGGTATCTGGGAATTGCAGTGGCGCCATACCTGGACAAAACATATTGGTTTAGGCGCCATCTTTTCAACAAGCAAACTCTCATACAAAGATCATGTTGTCTTTTCTACGTTACCACGGTTGGAAAGTAAATCTGGAAAAGAGTTCTCTTGTTCCAGCTATAAGGGTGGTTTTCTTAGAGACCATAATAGATTCCCTATCTATGAACATTTTTTGACGGAGGTCAGAAAATCCAAAATTCTCTCCTCTTGCCTCTCTCTTCAGTCTACTGTTCGACCATCAGTGGCTCAATGTCTGGAGGTAATTGGTCTGATGGTCACTTCCATGGACATAATTCCCTTTGCTCTATTCCGTTTGAGAGCTCTGCAATTATGCATGCTTAGACAATGGAACAGAGACCATTCGGTTCTGTCTCAGAGGATAGATCTAGACCAGTCAACAAGAGACTCTCTCCAGTGAAACAGCAGAATCAATGTATATATAAAAGGAACAAATGTTTATTAAGATAGCTCTACGCGTTTCAATGATTATATTGTGTTTTTCAAGAGCACAGTTAAAAGCTGATAAAAAGATGCTACTGTCTGGATCACTTGGTCAGTTCAGCTGCATCCGTAGACTGGAGTAATCCTACTGTGAAGAGCCGACTTCCTTTATTGCGTGGTTAACGTTCACATACACCAGTGAAGTTTTTCTTATCCTCTGGGAGAACTGTTTAAAGAGGAATACAGGAAGCTCACAATTTTTGTCTATCTGCAATCCACATTCCTGGAGTGGACAACTGGGATATAGATTTCCTGAGCATACAAATATTTAATCCGGGGAGTGGGCTCTTCATCCGGAGGTGTTCTCCAAATTTGGTGTTATCGCTCTCACACTCTCTCAGGTCACTGGAAGTTCAGCATGGCACCTCATGGCAAAGTACTCTCTGACCATCTGAAAAAAAGAATTGTTGCTCTACATAAAGATGGCCTAGGCTATAAGAAGATTGCCAAAACCCTGAAACTGAGCTGCAGCATGGCAGGATCCACTCAGAACAGGCCTCGCCATGGTCGACCGAAGAAGTTGAGTGCACATTCTCAGTGTAATATCCAGAGGTTGTCTTTGGGAAATATACTTATGAGTGCTGCCAGCATTGCTGCAGAGGTTGAAGTGGTGGGGGGTCAGCCTGTAAGTGCTCAGACCATACGCCGCACACTGCATCAAATTGGTCTACATGGCTGTCGTCCCAGAAAGAATCCTCTTTTAAAGATGATGCACAAGAAAGCGGTGGGCTCCGGGAGCGGCGGGATAGGGGTTAATAACTTTATTAGAGTTGCAGTGGGCTCCGGGAGTGGCAGGATAGGGGTTAATAACTTTATTAAAGTTGCGGTGGGGTCCGGGAGCGGCAGGATAGGGGTTAAACATTTTAGTATAGTGGCAGTGTTTAGTGATAGGGTATAAATAAAGTTGGGAAAAAGCCAACAGGGCTGCTCATTGCCCTATACTTGGTGCCCGGCTTTTTTACAGCTTTTTTTATAAATAAGGAGAGCATATTCAGGTCCGCGGGCCGCAATGTTAGGCGATGTTAGGCGAGCATATTGGTGCCGTCGAATGTAACATAGTTGACGGCTTGATAATTTGGCCTCATAGCCATTAATGTCTAAACCGTTGGTAAGAAAAGTGAGTACACCCCTAAGTGGAAATGTCCAAATTGGGCCAAATTAGCCATTTTCCCTCCCCGGTGTCATGTGACTTGTTAGTGTTACAAGGTCCCAGGTGTGAATGGGGAGCAGGTGTGTTAAATTTGGTGTTATCGCTCTTACACTCTCTCATACTGGTCACTGGAAGTTCAGCATGGCACCTCATGGCAAAGTACTCTCTGACTATCTGAAAAAAGAATTGTTGCTCTACATAAAGATGACCTAGGCTATAAGAAGATTGCCAAGACCCTGAAACTGAGCTGCAGCACAGTTGGCAAAACCATACAGCGGTTTCACAGGACAGGTTCCACTCAGAACAGGCCTCACCATGGTCAAACGAAGAAGTTGAGTGCACGTGCTCAGTGTCATATCCAGAGGTTGTCTTTGGGAAATAGACTTATGAATGCTGCCAGTATTGCTGCAGAGGTTGAATGGGTGGGGGGTCAGCTTGTAAGTGCTCAGACCATACGCCACACACTGCATCAAATTGGTCTGCATGGCTGTCGTCCCAGAAAGAAGCCTCTTTTAAAGATGAAGCACAAGAAAGCCAGCAAACAGTTTGCTGAAGACAAGCAGACTAAGGACATGGATTACTGGAACTATGTCCTGTGGTCCAATAAGACCAAGATTAACGTGTTTGGCAGCAACCAGGTGAGGAGTACAAAAGACAAGTGTGTCTTGCCTACAGTCAAGCATGGTGGTGGGAGTGTCATGATCTGTGCCTGCATGAGTGCTGCTGGCACTGGGGAGCTTCAGTTCATTGAGGGAACCATGAATGCCAACATGTACTGTGACATACTAAAGCAGAGCATGATCCCCTCCCTTCGGAGACTGGGCCGCAGTGCATCACCTTTACCCTCAGCTTCTTTCGCAATGCAGTGGTGTGTTTGGGGTCGTTATCATGTTGGAATACTGCCCTGCGGCCCAGTCTCCGAAGGGAGGGAACCATGAATGCCAACATGTACTGTGACATACTAAAGCAGAGCATGATCCCCTCCCTTCGGAGACTGGGCCGCAGGGCAGTATTCCAACATGATAACGACCCCAAACACACCACTGCATTGCGAAAGAAGCTGAGGGTAAAGGTGATGCACTGGCCAAGCATGTTTCCAGACCTAAACCCTATTGAGCATCTGTGGGGCATCCTCAAACGGAAGGTGGGGTAACGCAAGGTCTCTAACATCTGCCAGCTCTGTGATGTCGTCATGGAGGAGTGGAAGAGGACTCCAGTGGCAACCTGTAAAGCTCTAGTGAACTCTATGCCCAAGAGGGTTAAAGGGACATTATACACTTGTTTTTTCTTTGCATAAATGTTTTGTAGATTATCTATTTATATAGCCCTTAAAGTTTTTTTGTTTTTTTTTAATGTATAGTTTTGCTTATTTTTAAATAACATTGCTCTGATATTCAGACTCCTAACCAAGCCCCAAAGTTTTAGGAGAATACCAACGTATATCTATTCCAGATTGCGTCTGTTTGTGTAAAGAGTCTTTTTATATGCAAAGGAAGGGGAAAGGGGAGTGTCTGATATTTCCCACTTGCAGTGGGTGTTCCAGAAACCTTTTAAACAGAGCTAAATTGGAAGCTTCTAAGTAAGTTTTTAAACAGATTTATACTGGATTTTTATATCAGTATCTGTGCATATTATTCTTTATAGTAGGGTCTATTACATGCAGTTATATGAAAATTGGTGCATACTGTCCCTTTAAGGCAGTGCTGGAAAATAATGGTGGCCTTACAAAATATTGACACTTTGGGCCCAATTTGGACATTTGCACTTAGGGCTGTACTCACTTTTGTTTCCAACGGTTTAGATATTAATGGCTGTGTGTTGTTATTTTGAGGGGACAGCAAATTTACACTGTTATACAGGCTGTACACACACTACTTTACATTGTAGCAAAGTGTCATTTCTTCAGTGTCGTCACATGAAAAGATATAATAAAATATTTACAAAAATGTGAGTGGTGTACTCACTTTTGTGAGATACTGTGTGTATATATATATATATATATATATATATATATATATATATATATATATAAAATAACCAAATTATTTGGAAAGAGATTGTTGTGCTTAGTGACTTTCAAAGTTGCTCTCTACAGAGAGAGAGTTAATTCCCCCCTACCCCTACCCCCCATTCAAAGTAAGGGAATTCAGCACTTATTTAATTAAAATAAGTCATGTCTATTTATGGAGATTTTCTCCCTCAGATCATTAAAATGATGTCTATACATAAATAAAACCAACAAACATTCTTAATAAGGGTGGTACCACCAAGCTATTATACTGTAAATTGTAGCATACTTGATGAAAGCTAATCTAAATGGGAACATATACACATATACACTATTTCCTTGATAGGTAATACCTTATAAGAGAAAGCTTTTATTCTTATTCGTTTTTCACAGGTACACACTGACCGCAGTAGTTAAACTGAAGGTCCCACCTGCATACATGTGCACTTCTTTATCTTACCAGCCCAATGAACGCTGATTACAGTCCAAGTTCTGCATTCAAGATCCCACCAGTAGTGATGTCGCGAACCTAAAATTTTCGGTTCGCAAACGGCGGACTCGAACTTCCGGTATTGTTCGCGAACCCGCGAACCGAGCGAACCGCCATTGAATTCAATAGGCAGGCGAACTTTAAAACCTACAAGGACTCTTTCTGGCCACAATAGTGATGGAAAAGTTGTTTCAAGGGTACTAACACCTGGACTGTCGCATGCTGGAGGGGGATCCCTGGCAAAACTCCCATGGAAAATAACATAGTTTATGCAGAGTCTGCTTTTAAGCCATAATGGGTCTAAATCAACTAACATTCCCAAAGTGGCTGTCTCAAAACATCCCGGACAGAAGATAGATTGATAGATAGGATAGATAGATATACATAGATTGATAGTTAGATAGAATAGATAGAAGAGAAATAGATATATTTGTTAGATATATAATTACCCTAATAAAGTCTAATAATTAAACATGCGTTCTTGGACCCAAGTAGCTTGTGTTAATTAGTACTTTTCTTAGCACTTTAATCCCTGTTCCCCCCCCCTATCGGGGGTGTTCTCTATGGCCTGCCAGATTACCCTGAAAAATTATAATAATAAGACATGCGGTCTGCTACCTATTTTAACTAGGTTGTGTTTTAAGTACTACCATTCTTAGCACTTTAATCTCTGTAACTCCCCCTATTTGGTGAGGTCTATACGGCCTGGATGATTACCCATACAAAATATAATAAGACATCTGCTCTTGGTATGCGACCCATGGTAACTATGTTGTGTTAATTAGTAATGTCCTTCGCATTTTAATAGCTGTTACTCATACTCACCCTATTGGTGGAGGTCTATATGGCCTGCATGATTACCCTTACAAAATATAACAACCAAACATATGCTCTGGGACCCATGGTAAGTCGGTTGTGTTAAGTAGTACTGTTCTTTGCAGTTTAATACCTTTTACAACACCAAATGGTGGCAGGTCTATCTGGCCTTCATGATTAGCTGCACCCAAACCCAAAAAAAAGCCGAGTTGTCTTAGACTAACACCCATGGCTAACTCAGTTGTTTCAATTAGTACTATTCTTAGCACTTTCATCCCTGTTACGGGTGGTCTACATGGCCATCATGATTAGCCGAACAAAATACTACAATCAAACCTTTGCTCAGTCTTCATAGGCCCTTCATTGGCTGTATTTTGATAGTACAGTTCTTATTATTTTTATAGCTGATACAACACCGAATGGTGGCAGCTCTATATGGCCTGCATGATTAGCCGCACCCAATACAAAAATAAATCCAAGCGGTCTTGCGGTCTTGGATTACCACCCATGGCTAACTCTGTTGTTTCAAGTAGTACTATTCTTAGCACTTTCATCTCATCATCCCTGTTACTTCCAGGACTCTCGGTGGTGGTCTACATGGCCATCATGATTAGCCTAACCAAATACTACAATCCAACCTTGGCTCAGTCTTCCTAAGGCCCTTCATTGGGTGTATTTTGGTAGTACTGTTCTTATTAGTTTAATAGCTGATACGACACTGAATGGTGGCAGCTCTATATGGCCTGCATGAATAGCCGCACCCAAAGCCAAAAAAAAAGCCAAGCGGTTTTGCAGTAACACCCATGGCTAACTCTGTTGTTTCAAAGTTCTACTATTCTTAGCTCTTTCATCTCATCCCTGTTACTTCCAGGACTCTCGGTGGTGGTCTACATGGCCATCATGATTAGCCTAACCAAATACTACAATCCAACCTTGGCTCAGTCTTCCTAAGGCCCTTCATTGGGTGTATTTTGGTAGCACTGTTCTTATTAGTTTAATAGCTGATACGACACCGAATGGTGGCAGCTCTATATGGCCTGCATGAATAGCCGCACCCAAAGCCAAAAAAAAGCCAAGTGGTTTTGCACTAACACCCATGGCTAACTCTGTTGTTTCAAGTTCTACTATTCTTAGCTCTTTCATCTCATCCCTGTTACTTCCAGGACTCTCGGTGGTGGTCTACATGGCCATCATGATTAGCCTAACCAAATACTACAATCCAACCTTGGCTCAGTCTTCCTAAGGCCCTTCATTGGCTGTATTTTGGTAGTACTGTTCTTATTAGTTTAATAGCTGATACGACACCGAATGGTGGCAGCTCTATATGGCCTGCATGAATAGCCGCACCCAAAGCCAAAAAAAAGCCAAGCGGTTTTGCACTAACACCCATGGCTAACTCTGTTGTTTCAAGTTCTACTATTCTTAGCTCTTTCATCTCATCCCTGTTACTTCCAGGACTCTCGGTGGTGATGGTCTACATGGCCATCATGATTAGCCTAACCAAATACTACAATCCAACCTTGGCTCAGTCTTCCTAAGGCCCTTCATTGGCTGTATTTTGGTAGTACTGTTCTTATTAGTTTAATAGCTGATACGACACCGAATGGTGGCAGCTCTATATGGCCTGCATGAATAGCTGCACCCAAAGCAAAAAAAAAGCCAAGCGGTTTTGCACTAACACCCATGGCTGACTCTGTTGTTTCAAGTTCTACTATTCTTAGCTCTTTCATCTCATCCCTGTTACTTCCAGGACTCTCGGTGGTGGTCTACATGGCCATCATGATTAGCCTAACCAAATACTACAATCCAACCTTGGCTCAGTCTTCCTAAGGCTCTTCATTGGCTGTATTTTGGTAGTACTGTTCTTATTAGTTTAATAGCTGATACGACACCGAATGGTGGCAGCTCTATATGGCCTGCATGAATAGCCGCACCCAAAGCCAAAAAAAAGCCAAGCAGTTTTGCACTAATACCCATGGCTAACTCTGTTGTTTCAAGTTCTACTATTCTTAGCTCTTTCATCTCATCCCTGTTACTTCCAGGACTCTCGGTGGTGGTCTACATGGCCATCATGATTAGCCTAACCAAATACTACAATCCAACTTTGGCTCAGTCTTCCTAAGGCCCTTCATTGGCTGTATTTTGGTAGTACTGTTCTTATTAGTTTAATAGCTGATACGACACCGAATGGTGGCAGCTCTATATGGCCTGCATGAATAGCCGCACCCAAAGCCAAAAAAAAGCCAAGCGGTTTTGCACTAACACCCATGGCTAACTCTGTTGTTTCAAGTTCTACTATTCTTAGCTCTTTCATCTCATCCCTGTTACTTCCAGGACTCTCAGTGGTGGTGGTCTACATGGCCATCATGATTACCCTCACCAAAATATAACAACAACACGTGCATGCAGGGAACCATGGTAAGCTTACTTCCTTTCGCAAAATCGAGTATAACAGTTGCAGGCAGAGTTTCTGACCCTGCATTATGGCTGCACCTCTCCCTAAAAGAGGCATGAGTTACAGAGTCTGTGGGCATGTATGCAAAGAGCTGGCCTGCCTAAAAAGAGGAGCAAGGCTGTACAGGTTGTTCTCCTTCAGCCGTTTTATACGCTGTCCCACGGCCACGACCCTCAACAACCACAAAAGAATGAAACACCACATATGCCATCCTTTTGAACAACCGAGTACAGGTATGGCATTGATTTTAGTTACACAGCGATATTTATTATGAACCGTGAAATAGAAAACAAAAACATGATTGGACACCCAGTACAGTACAGGTCATTCTCCTTCTGCCTTTTTAGAATAGTGTTCCGGACCCCCAACAAAAACAACAGCATGAAAGAGGAGATATGTCATCCTTTTGAATAATAGATTACAGGAAAGGCATTGATTTTAGAATCCCAGAGATCATTTATATGACCCTTGAAATAGAAAAAAACATTAATTAGACACCTGTTACACTCATTTATCCTCAGGCATTTTTAATAAGAGGGTCCCGGAGCCTCAACCGAAACAACAGCATGAAAGAGGAGATATGTCATCCTTTTGAATAATAGATTACAGGAAAGGCATTGATTTTAGAATCCCAGAGATCATTTATATGACCCGGGAAATAGAAAAAAACATTGATTAGACACCCGTTACACTTATTTATCCTCAAGCCTTTTTAATAAGAGGGTCCCGGAGCCTCAACCAAAACAACAGCATGAAAGAGGAGATATGTCATCCTTTTGAATAATAGATTACAGGAAAGGCATTGATTTTAGAATCCCATAGATCATTTATATGACCCTTGAAATAGAAAAAAACATTCATTAGACACCCGTTACACTTATTTATCCTCAGGCATTTTTAATAAGAGGGTCCCGGAGCCTCAACCGAAACAACAGCATGAAAGAGGAGATATGTCATCCTTTTGAATAATAGATTACAGGAAAGGCATTGATTTTAGAATCCCAGAGATCATTTATATGACCCGGGAAATAGAAAAAAACATTGATTAGACACCCGTTACACTTATTTATCCTCAGGCCTTTTTAATAAGAGGGTCCCGGAGCCTCAACCAAAACAACAGCATGAAAGAGGAGATATGTCATCCTTTTGAATAATAGATTACAGGAAAGGCATTGATTTTAGAATCCCATAGATCATTTATATGACCCTTGAAATAGAAAAAAACATTCATTAGACACCCGTTACACTTATTTATCCTCAGGCATTTTTAATAAGAGGGTCCCGGAGCCTCAACCGAAACAACAGCATGAAAGAGGAGATATGTCATCCTTTTGAATAATAGATTACAGGAAAGGCATTGATTTTAGAATCCCAGAGATCATTTATATGACCCGGGAAATAGAAAAAAACATTGATTAGACACCCGTTACACTTATTTATCCTCAGGCCTTTTTAATAAGAGGGTCCCGGAGCCTCAACCAAAACAACAGCATGAAAGAGGAGATATGTCATCCTTTTGAATAATAGATTACAGGAAAGGCATTGATTTTAGAATCCCATAGATCATTTATATGACCCGGGAAATAGAAAAAAACATTGATTAGACATCCGTTACACTTATTTATCCTCAGGCCTTTTTAATACGAGGGTCCCGGAGCCTCAACCGAAACAATAGTATGAAAGAGGACATATGTCATCCTTTTGAATAATAGATTACAGGAAAGGCATTGATTTTACAATCCCAGAGATCATTTATATGACCCGGGAAATAGTAAAAAACATTGATTAGACACCGGTTACACTTATTTATCCTCAGGCCTTTTTAATAAGAGTGTCCCGGAGCCTCAACCGAAACAACAGTATGAAAGAGGACATATGTCATCCTTTTGAATAAAAGATTACAGGAAAGGCATTGATTTTACAATCCCAGAGATCATTTATATGACCCGGGAAATAGGAAAAAACATTGATTAGACACCCGTTACACTTATTTATCCTCAGGCCTTTTTAATAAGAGTGTCCCGGAGCCTCAACCAAAACAACAGCATGAAAGAGGAGATATGTCATCCTTTTGAATAATAGATTACAGGAAAGGCATTGATTTTAGAATCCCATAGATCATTTATATGACCCGGGAAATAGAAAAAAACATTGATTAGACACCCGTTACACTTATTTATCCTCAGGCCTTTTTAATACGAGGGTCCCGGAGCCTCAACCGAAACAACAGCATGAAAGAGGACATATGTCATCCTTTTGAATAATAGATTACAGGAAAGGCATAGATTTTAGAAACCCACAGATCATTATTTGCAACCGGGAAATAAAAAAAAACATTGATTAGACACCCGTTACACTTATTTATCCTCAGGCCTTTTTAATACGAGGGTCCCGGAGCCTCAACCGAAACAACAGCATGAAAGAGGACATATGTCATCCTTTTGAATAATAGCTTACAGGAAAGGCATTGATTTTAGAAACCCACACATCATTATTTGCAACCGTGAAATAGAAAAAAACATTGATTAGACACCCAGTACACTTATTTTTCCTCAGGCCTTTTTAATAAGACCAGGGAAATAGAAAAAAACATTGATTAGACACCCAGTACACTTATTTATCCTCAGGCCTTTTTAATAAGAGGGTCCCGGAGCCTCAACCGAAACAACAGCATGAAAGAGGACATATGTCATCCTTTTGAATAATAGATTACAGTAAAGGCATTGATTTTAGAAACCCACAGATTATTATTTGCAACCGTGCAATAGAAAAAAACATTGATTAGACACCCGTTACACTTATTTATCCTCAGGCCTTTTTAATACGAGGGTCCCGGAGCCTTAACCGAAACAACAGCATGAAAGAGGACATATGTCATCCTTTTGAATAATAGATTACAAGAAAGCCATTGATTTTAGAAACCCACAGATCATTATTTGCAACCAGGAAATAGAAAAAAACATTGATTAGACACCCGTTACACTTATTTATCCTCAGGCCTTTTTAATACGAGGGTCCCGGAGCCTCAACCGAAACAACAGCATGAAAGAGGACATATGTCATCCTTTTGAATAATAGATTACAGGAAAGGCATTGATTTTAGAAACACTGAGATAATTAGTTGCAACCGGGAAATAAAAAAAAACATTGAACAGACTTCCAGTACACTTCATTATCCATAGGCCTTTTCAGCAGAGGCTCCAGGACCCTCAACAAAAACAAGAGCAGGGAGCTGGGCATAGGAGTACAATGGAGTGTGACAATAATAATCTGAAGGTGAAGATTGCGTAGTTGTGGCATTTTAATTTTGTTATCGTGGGAACTTAGTACTTGCAATGACCTTGCTCTGGTGAATCCATATCGCAAATGTGTTATTTAAGCCACTGTTTGTCTATTTTTTTGAATATCATCATTTGGTAAATGAAGCTCAACTTAAGGCTGGTGAGAACCGACCTTTCTTCTGGCTGTTTGCAAATGTTGTGGCTCTGGACAAACATTTGAATAAGGGGCCATCAGCCATATTCTGCACGCAACCCTTTTGATGATTGACGATAAACATGTGTCACCTGCAAGCAGAGCTCGTTACTTCTGTCTAAATCATCTTCCTGGTATGGACAGGCCACTGTTTCCCACAGCAAGTATGAAGCTTGAAATACAAAATTGTCTTGAGTATGGTAGGAAACCAAAGTTTATTTAATTCTGTACTATCACCACAAAAACTGAACTTCTTGAAGCAACGAAAATGCCAGCAATTTCATATGCTTATGGATGACAAGGATGTCCTGTCCTGTGGTGCACAGAGATGAAGAGGATTTTTGCCCTCCCTGTACACTACCCAGATGTCTCAAACATCACCAGAAACACAATACAGCCACTCTTGTGAAGTTCCTGGAGTGTTCCGGTAGCCATCTCTTTGCGCTCCTAAAGGAATACTTTATCAGTGTTTTTGTATACATCCGACAACAGCTTCGGAGACTGTGGTGACGCACATGTTATTTACTGTTGTTCCAGCTGTGGCAATATCAATTGGCACTAAAAAGTTAAGATTTGTGTGTGGCGGAGCCTATAGCTGTTGCGGTAGGACGTGTGTTTGAGGAGCTCCAGGTCTTACAAGTTACTTTGGAGTTATTTTTCAACCTTAATTTAATTTTCTTTTTGGGATTCATAGTCACACTTTCTGGGGCTATCCAAGAGGAGCCTGGTAAAAGCACTATAGTCACCCCTTATATCAACGGGTACGGAGACCTGTTTTTTGCCTTTCCAATATGGCGTCGGACACCCCTGAATGAAAAAAAAAAGGTCAGATTTTGACTAGTGACGCACATTTTATGCACGCTGTGGCAATTGCAATTTGCAATAAAAATAATCTGATAACAACAACCACTACCTACGATCACACCTGACTCCTGAAGTCATGCTTCAGTTATAAAGTCAAGTTAAATTATTATTATTTTTTTTTTTTATGCTCAGCAGAGGCTCCAGGACCCTCGACAAAACTAGCAGCAGGAAAGAGGACATATGGCATCCTTTTGAAAAAATGATTATAGGAAAGGCATTGATTTCAGAAACACAGAGATCATTAGTTGCAACCGGTAAATAGAAAAAAACATTGATTAGACACCCAGTACACTTTATTTTTCCTTAGGCCTTTTTAATAAGAGGCTCCCAGAGCCTCAACAGAAACAACAGCATCAAAAAGTACATATGGCATCCTTGTGAATAATAGATTACAGGAAAGGCATTGATTTTAGAAACCCGTGGATAATTTTTTGCAACTGTGAAATCTAAAAAAACATAGATTAGACACCCAGTACACTTCTTTATCCTTAGGCCTTTTTAGCAGAGGCTCCAGGACCCTCAACAAAACCAGCAGCAGGAAAGAGGACATATGGCATACTTATGTAAATTAGATTACAGGAAAGGCATTGATTTTAGAAACACAGAGATCATTTATATGACCCGGGAAATAGAAAAAAACAATGATTGGACACCCAGTACACTTCTTTATCCTTAGGCCTTTTTATAAGAGGCTCCCGGAGCCTCAACAGAAACAACAGCATGAAAGAGGACATATGTCATCCTTTTGAATAATAGATTACAGGAAAGGCATTGATTTTAGAATCCCAGAGATCATTTATATGACCCGGGAAATAGAAAAAAACATTGATTAGACACCCAGTACACTTATTTATCCATAGGCCTTTTTAGCAGAGGCTCCAGGACCCTCAACAAAAACAAGAGCAGGGAGGTGGGCATAGGAGTACAATGTAGTGTGACAATAATAATGTGAAGGGGAAGATTGCAGAGTTGTGTCATTTTAATTTTGTTATTGTGGGAAATACTTGCAATGACCTTGCTCTGGTGAATCCATATTGCAAATGTGTTTTTTAAGGCACTGTTTGTCTATTTTTTGAATATCAGCATTTGGTAATTGAAGCTCAACTTAAGGCTGGTGAGAACCGACCTTTCTTCTGGATGTTTGCAAATGTTGTTGCTCTGGACAAACATGTGAATAAGGGGCCATCAGCCATATTCTACACGCAACCCCTTTGATGATTGACGATAAACATGTGTCACCTGCAATCAGAGCCCGTTACTTCTGTCTAAATCATCTTCCTGGTATGGACAGGCCACTGTTTCCCACAGCAAATCCGAATCTTGAACTACAAGATTGTCTTGAGTATGGTAGGAAACCAAAGTTTATTTAATTATGTACTATCACCACAAAAACTGAACTTCTTGAAGCAACGAAAATGCCAGCAATTTCATGTGCTTATGGATGACAAGGACGTCCTGTCCTGTGGTGCACAGAGATGGAGAGGATTTTTGCCCTCCCTGTACACTACCCAGATGTCTCCAACATCACCAGAAACACAAGACAGCGACTCTTAGTCTTGGGAAGTTCCTGGAGTGTTCCGTTAGCCATCTCTTTGCGCCCCGAAAGGAATACTTTATCAGTGTTTTTGTATACATCCGACAACAGCTTCGGAGACTGTGGTGACGCACATGTTATTTACTGTTGTTCCAGCTGTGGCAATATCAATTGGCATTAAAAAGGTAAGATTTGGGTGGGCGGAGCCTATAGCTGTTGCGGTAGGACGTGTGTTTGAGGAGCTCCAGGTCTTACAATTTACTTAGGAGTTAGTTTTCAACCTTAATTTAATTTTCTTTTTGGGATTCATAGTCACACTTTATGGGGCTATCCAAGAGGAGCCTGGTAAAAGCACTAGTAGTCACCCCTTATATCAACGGGTATGGAGACCTGTTTTTTGCGTTTCCAATATTGCGCCGGACCCCAAACTAATCCTGAATGAAAAAAAAAGGTAAGATTTGGACTAGTGACGCACATTTTATGCACGCTGTGGCAATTGCAATTTGCAATAAAAATAATCTGCTAACAACAACCACTACCTACGACCACACCTGACTCCTGAAGTCATGCTTCAGTTATTAACTCAAGTTAAATCAAATTTTTTTATTATTATTATGCTCAGCATATTCAAAACATACCATTCTTCAATCTTCTAGTCATATCACACGACATGTCAAAATGCTGCATGGAAAATGGCAGTGTGCAAAGTCTTAATCTTAGTGAACCTATAAGTGCATTACATTTTCTAAAATAAACAGAAATACAGAGAAAAAAAAAAAAAGGAAAGAGGACATATGGCATCCTTGTGACTAATAGATTACATTTAAGGCATTGATTTGAGAAACCCAGAGATAAATTGTTGCAACCGGGAAATCTAAAAAACAAATGGATTAGACACCCAGTACACTTATTTATCCTTAGGCCTTATTAGCAGAGGCTCCAGGACCCTCAACAAAACCAGCAGCAGTAAAGAGGACATATGGCATCCTTTAGAAAAATAGATTTCTGGAAAGGCATTGATTTTAGAAACACAGAGATCATTAGTTGCAACCGTGAAATCTCAAAAAACTTGGATTATACACCAAGTACACTTATTTATCCTTAGGCCTTTTTAGCAGAGGCTCCAGGACCCTCCACAAAACCAGCAGCATGAAAGAGGACATATGGCATCCTTTAGAAAATTCGATTACATGAAAGGCATTGATTTTAGAAACACAGAGATCATTAGTTGCAACCGTGAAATCTAAAAAAAGATAGATTATACACCCAGTACACTTCTTTATCCTTAGGCCTTTTTAGAAGAGTCTCCCGGAGCCTCAACAGAAACAACAGCATGAAAGAGGACATATAGCATCCTTGTGACTAATAGATTACATTTAAGGCATTGATTTGAGAAACCCAGAGATAATTTGTTGCAACCGTGAAATCTAAACAAAATGGATTAGACACCCAGTACACTTATTTATCCTTAGGCCTTATTAGCAGAGGCTCCAGGACCCTCAACAAAACCAGCAGCAGTAAAGAGGACATATGGCATCCTTTAGAAAAAAAGATTTCTGGAAAGGCATTGATTTTAGAAACACAGAGATCATTAGTTGCAACCGTGAAATCTCAAAAAACTTGGATTATACACCAAGTACACTTATTTATCCTTAGGCCTTTTTAGCAGAGGCTCCAGGACCCTCCACAAAACCAGCAGCATGAAAGAGGACATATGGCATCCTTTAGAAAATTCGATTACATGAAAGGCATTGATTTTAGAAACACAGAGATCATTAGTTGCAACCGTGAAATCTAAAAAAAGATAGATTATACACCCAGTACACTTCTTTATCCTTAGGCCTTTTTAGAAGAGGCTCCCGGAGCCTCAACAGAAACAACAGCATGAAAGAGGACATATGGCATCCTTGTGACTAATAGATTACATTTAAGGCATTGATTTGAGAAACCCAGAGATAATTTGTTGCAACCGTGAAATCTAAAAAAAACTGGATTAGACACCCAGTACACTTATTTATCCTTAGGCCTTATTAGCAGAGGCTCCAGGACCCTCAACAAAACCAGCAGCAGGAAAGAGGACATATGGCATCCTTTAGAAAAATAGATTTCTGGAAAGGCATTGATTTTAGAAACACAGAGATCATTAGTTGCAACCGTGAAATCTCAAAAAACTTAGATTATACACTAAGTACACTTCTTTATCCTTAGGCCTTTTTAGCAGAGGCTCCAGGACCCTCCACAAAACCTGCAGCATGAAAGAGGACATATGGCATCCTTTAGAAAATTAGATTACATGAAAGGCATTGATTTTAGAATCACAGAGATCATTAGTTGCAACCGTGAAATCTAAAAAAACGTAGATTATACACCCAGTACACTTCTTTATCCTTAGGCCTTTTTAGAAGAGGCTCCCGGAGCATCAACAGAAACAACAGCATGAAAGAGGACATATGGCATCCTTGTGACTAATAGATTACAGGAAAGGCATTGATTTTAGAAACCCGGGGATAATTTGTTCCAACCGTGAAATCTAAAAAAACATAGATTAGACACCCAGTACACTTCTTTATCCTTAGGCCTTTTTAGCAGAGGCTCCAGGACCCTCAACAAAACCAGCAGCAGGAAAGAGGACATATGGTATACTTTTGCAAATTAGATTACAGGAAAGGCATTGATTTTAGAAACACAGAGATCAGTTATATGACCCGGGAAATAGAAAAAAACATTGATTGGACACCCAGTACACTTCTTTATCCTTAGGCCTTTTTATAAGAGTGTCCCGGAGCCTCAACAGAAACAACAGCATGAAAGAGGACATATGGCATCCTTTTGAAAAATAGATTACAGGAAAGGCATTGATTTTAGAAACACAGAGAAAATTTGTTACAACCGGGAAATCTAAAAAAACATTGAATAGACACCCAGTACACTTCTTTATCCTTAGGCCTTTTTAGCAGAGGCTCCAGGACACTCAACAAAACCAGCAGTAGGAAAGAGGACATATGGCATCCTTTGTGAAAAAAAGATTATAGGAAAGGCATTGATTTTAGAAACCCGGGGGATAATTTGTTGCAACCGTGAATTTGAATCAAAAAAATGATTGGATGGACACCCAGTACAATTCTTTCTCCTTAGGCCTTTTTATAAGAGGGTCCAGGACCCTCAAACAAAACACCAGCAGGAAAGAGGACATATGGCATCCTTTTGAACAATAGAGTACAGGAAAGGCATTGATTTTAGAAACCCAGAGATCATTTTTTGCAAATAGAAATTTGAATCAAAAAAATGATTCGATGGACACCCAATGCACTTCTTTCTCCTTACTTAGGCCTTTTTATAAGAGGGTCCTGGACCCTCAAAAAAAAACACCAGCAGGAAAGAGGACGTATGGCATCCTTTTGAACAATAGAGTACAGGTACAGCATTGATTTTACAAAACCAGAGATCATTTTGGTCAATTGTTAAATAGAAAAAAAAATGAGTGGACACCCAGTACACCTCTTTCTCCTTAGGCCTTTTTATAAGAGGGTCCTGGACCCTCAAAAAAAACACCAGCAGGAAAGAGGACGTATGGCATCCTTTTGAACAATAGAGTACAGGTACAACATTGATTTTACAAAACCAGAGATCATTTTGGTCAATTGTTAAATAGAAAAAAATGAGTGGACACCCAGTAAACCTCTTTCTCCTTAGGCCTTTTTATAAGAGGGTCCTGGACCCTCAAAAAAAAACACCAGCAGGAAAGAGGACGTATGGCATCCTTTTGAACAATAGAGTACAGGTACAGCATTAATTTTACAAACCCAGAGATAATTTTGGTCAAATGTGAAATAGAAAAAAAAATTAGTGGACACCCAGTACACCTCTTTCTCCTTAGGCATTTTTATAAGAGGGTCCAGGACCCTCAAACAAAATACCAGCAGGAAAGAGAACATATGGCATACTTTGGAACAATAGAGTACTGGTACGGCATTGATTTGTGAAACCCACAGATAATTGTTTGTAAAAGTGAAATAGCCCCAAAATCCATGCTTGGACTCCCACTCCAGGTAGTTCTCCTTCAGCTTTTTTATAAGAGGGTCCAGCACCCTCAACAGAAACAACTGCAGGAAACACCACCACATATGCCATCCTTTTGCACAAGTGAGTACAGGTATGGCATCCATTTTAGAAACCCAGAGATAATTGAGAGGAACCAGGAACATTTTTCTAAAAACTGGATGGGGCACCCATTACAGGTCGTTCTCCTTCAGCCTTTTTATATCATGGGCCACGACCCGCAACAGGCACAACAGCATGAAACACCACATATGCCACCCTTTTGCACAATAGAGTACAGGTATGGCAAAGATGGAACACGGAGATAATTTAGAGCAACCAAGAGACGGATAAAGATGCTTGGTCGGTCCTACTCTTTCAAATTTGTGGCATTTTGCATTCAATTTAATGGTCCACCAGATATGAGTGGTGTGTTAAGTTGTACAATTCGTAACAGTTTAATCACTAGTGTTATGTGCCTTATTTTTTTTATTTGAGTTTTGTACCCACAGAGCTGCAGCAGAGGCCAGAAAAATTCGGAATGTACAAATTACTGAAAAATTAAGGTATTGTTGTAGCAACTGCTGTAGCAGCTGCCAGAAAAATCGATGTTTGTAAAACATTTATAAAGTGCCCTAAAAGCTTGTGGCTTGAACACTACTTGTTGGCGGATAAGTCAAGCAAGTCCTCCGGCTTTATAACAAAAAAAAAAAGGCCAGCCTGTGTACCAGTTGTAGCCCAAGCCAGCTCATCTCATCATCAGGACTTTTTTATTCAAATGTATCACCCAATGTCAGTCCCTTCGGGATCCAGCCCTCATTCATTTTTATAAAAGTGAGATAGTCAAGGCTTTTTTGACCTAGGCGACTTCTCTTCTCAGTGACAAAACCTCCTGCTGCACTAAAAGTCCTTTCGGACAGGACACTTGAAGCGGGGCAGGCCAGAAGTTCCATTGCAAATTGGGATAGCTCAGGCCACAAGTCCAGCCTGCACACCCAGTAGTCAAGGGGTCCATCGCTCCTGAGAGTGTCGAGATCCGCAGTTAAAGCTAGGTAGTCTGCTACCTGTCGGTTGAGTCTTTCTATAAGGCTGGATCCCGAAAGGCTCTGATGGTGCATGGGAGTTAAAAAGGTACGCATGTCCTCCATCAACAAGACGTCAGGAAAGCGCCCGGTCCTTGCCGCCGTGGTCGTGGGAGGAGGAGGATTAATTTCATCTCTTCCCCTGTTACATTCCCGTGGTGCTGTGACATCACCCTTATACGCTGTGTAAAGCATAGTTTTTAATTTATTATGAAAATGCTCCATCCTTTCCGACTTGCGGGAATTTGGTAACATTTCAGGCACTTTATGCTTATACCGGGGGTCGAAGAGCGTGGACACCCAGTACAGGTCGTTCTCCTTCAGCTTTTTTATACGAGGGTCCCTCAACAGGCACAACAGCATGAAAGAACCCATTTGAACAAGGTTGGATGCTGAGCTAATCATGTCGCGTTCCTCCTCCTCACTGATCTCACTGATGGTATCTTCTTCCCCCCAGCCACGTACAACACCACGGGTACCAGAGAGGTGACAACAACGAGCACCCTGGGATGACTGTTGTGCTCGGTCTTCCTCCTCCTCATCCTCCTCAAAGCCACATTCCTCCTCTGACTCCTCTTCCTCACAATCCTCTTCCTGCGTTGCCGCAGGTCCAGCAAGCAATGCTTATTCGGCTGTTTGCGGGGGTGATGGACACCACAACTCTCCCGCTTCCTCTTCACGCTCATCTACTGCTTGATCCAGCACTCTTCGCAGGGCATGCTCCAGGAAGAAAACAAATGGTATGATGTCGCTGATGGTGCCTTCGGTGCGACTGACAAGGTTTGTCACCTCCTCAAAAGGACGCATGAGCCTACAGGCATTGCGCATGAGCGTCCGGTAATTTGGAAAAAATATCCCCAGCTCCCCAGAGGCTGGCCTAGCACCCCGGTCATACAAATACTCATTAACAGCTTTTTCTTGTTGGAGCAGGCGGTCAAACATTAGGAGTGTTGAATTCCACCGTGTCGGGCTGTCGCAAATCAAGCGCCTCACTGGCAGGTTGTTTCGACGCTGGATATTGGACAAGTGCGCCATGGCCGTGTAGGAACGCTTGAAATGGCCACACACTTTCCTGGCCTGCTTCAGGACGTCCTGTAAGCCTGGGTACTTATGGACAAATCGTTGTACAATTAAATTACACACATGTGCCATGCACGGCACATGTGTCAACTTGCCCAATTTCAATGCCGCCACCAAATTACTTCCATTGTCAGAAACAACCTTGCCAATCTCCAGTTGGTGCGGAGTCAGCCACTGATCCACCTGTGCGTCCAGGGCGGTCAGGAGTGCTGGTGCGGTGTGACTCTCCGCTTTCAGGCAAGTCAACCCCAAGACGGCGTGACACTGCCGTACCTGGGATGTAGCATAGTACCTGGGGAGCTGGGGGGTGCCATAGATGTGGAGCAAGACGCAGAAGTTGAAGAGGACTCAGCCGAGGAAGAGGTTATGGAAGAGGATGGAGTAGGAGGAGTAGAGGAGGTAGCAGCAGGCCTGCCTGCAAGTCGTGGCGGTGTCACCAACTCTTCTGCAGAGCCACACATTCCATCCTTGTCAGAAGTCAGCAGGTTTACCCAATGCGCAGTGTAGGTGATATACCTGCCCTGACCATGCTTTGCAGACCAGCTATCCGTGGTCATATGAACCCTTGCCCCAACGCTGTGTGCCAGACATTCCATAACTTCCTTTCTCACAACAGAGTACAGGTTTGGGATTGCCTTTTGTGAAAAGAAATTTCTGCCAGGTACCTTCCACTGCGGTGTCCCAATAGATACAAATTTTTTGAAAGCATCAGACTCCACCAGCTTGTATGGTAAAAGCTGGCGGGCTAAGAGTTCAGACAAGCCAGCTGTCAGACGCCGGGCAAGGGGGTGACTTTGAGAAATTGGCTTCTTACGCTCAAACATGTCCTTGATAGACACCTGACTGTGGGCAGATGACCAGGAACTGCTACGTAAGAGAGACTGAGTGGAGGATGGTTGAGAGGGGGCAAGGAGGACAGCACTGGTTGACGTGGCTGAAGATGCTGGAGCAGGAGGAGGAGGGCGGCTTTCACTTTGTGTGCTGCTTCTACTCATGTGTTCTTCCCATCGGCCTTTGTGATGGGAGACCATGTGCCTTCGCAAAGCAGTTGTACCTAGGTGGCTGTTGGACTTCCCATGACTCAGTTTCTTTTGGCACAGGTTGCAAATGGCATTGCTGTTGTCAGAGGCAGACACAGAAAAAAAATGCCACACTGCTGAGCTCTGCGATGACGGCATTCTGGTGGTGGCAACAGCATGTGTTGATGGGCGTCGGCGTGCTGTCTGGCTGACCCCTGGCGTGCTGTCTGGCTGACCCCTGGTGACGATGCATGCTGTCTGACTGTGCCACTAGCTCCTTGAGATGACCTCCCCGTGCTTCCAAATCGTCTCCTCCTCCTCCTCTCTGTCTCCCCATCTGAACTTTCCCCCTCTTCTTCTTCTCTTCTAGCAGGCACCCACGTGACATCCAACGACACATCATCATCAACCGCTTCACTTGTATCTGAAACATCAAGAAAGGAAGCAGCAGCGGGTACAACATCATCATCATCATCATCACACCGTACCTCCATGTCGGTAATGCTGCCTGACTCAGACTGATCACTATTATCTACATCCTCTGTCAATGATGGTTGCGCATCACTCATTTCTTCCAAATGATGTGTCAATAACTCCTGTGACAGATCAAGTGAAGCGGCTGTGGTGCTAGTGTTGGTGGTGGTGACAGGCGGCGGAGTGGCACTGGTCACTTGAGACCTGCCCAAAGCACAGCTGGACTTAGATTATGCATCAAGGTTAGGAGGACTAGCAGCGGAAGCTGAAGAAGATTGGGTGTCCTGTGTTAGCCATTCAACTAGGTCCTCCTCAGAAGTTTTTGCGTCCCCCCTGGCACCCGGCGTCTGAACAATGTGCATATTTGTCGGGTCTAAAGGAATCACAGCACCACGACCACGACCACGGAACCTGCGGGGTGGCCTGCCTCTGCCTGTCATTTTTTTTTAAATGGACACTAACAATACTATTACACCAATTGAGTGGTGGCACTGTGAAAGTGGGCACAGTATACGCTGTGAGACTGACAACAACAAAAAAGACAGATGTTTTAAAAATCACAAATTGTAAATTTTTTAAAATATTACAACTTACAAGTACGGTGGCAACAAATATGATTGTTTGGCACTATTTGGCAAATGGGCCTGTCTGGCACACACGCTGGGAGAAAGGAAACTGCTATTCAATGGCACTAGGAGACTGAAGAATCACAGTCAAAACAGTTATGATTAACAAAAATTCCAATCCTGTTACAATAAATATGAGTGGTGGCACTAATTGGCTAGTTGGGACTGGCACACAGGCAGGCAGGCAGGAGGAAAATGCAATTCAAGGGCACTAGTAGACTGCAGATTGACAGTCAAAACAGTGATGATTGACAAATTTTGCAATACTGTTAAAAGAAATATGATTGCTCGGACTAATTGGATAGTTGGGCCTGGCACACAAGCTGGCAGGCAGTAGAAAAGTGCAATTTAATGGCACAAGCAAACTGAGGATTAAGATCAACAATCAATTTTTTTTTAATTTTAATTAGTAAGTATACTGTGACAACAATTATGATTGTTGTAAATAGTTGGCAAGACGGCCTGGCACAAAAGGCTGGCAGGCAGGAGGTAGATGCAATTCAAGGACACTAGGAGACTGATTACTGACAGTCAAAACAGTGATGATTGACAATTTTTGCAATACTGTTAAAAGAAATATGATTGCTGGCAACAATTGGCTAGGTGGGCCTGGCTCACAACAGGCTGCAAGGCAGCAGGAAAGTGCTATTCAATGGCACCAGCAAACTGAGGATTCTCAACAACTATTACCAACAATTTTAATTTTTAATTATTAAGAATACTGTCACAACAACTATGATTGGTGTAAATTCTTTTCAAGTAGGCCTGGCACACAGGCTTGGAAGGCAGTAGAAAAGTGCAATTCTAGGGCACGAGCAAACTGAGGATTAAGATCATCAACAATCAAGAATTTTTAAATTGAAATTAGTAACTATACTGTGACCAAAAATTATGATTGTTGTAAATAGTTGGCAAGATGGCCTGGCACAAAAGGATGGCAGGCAGGAGGTAGATGCAATTCAAGGACACTAGGAGACTGATTGCTGACAGTCAAAACAGTGATGATTGACAATTTTTGCAATACTGTTAAAAGAAATATGATTGCTGGCAACAAATGGCTAGGTGGGCCTGGCTCACAGCAGGCTGCAAGGCAGGAGGAAAGTGCTATTCAATGGCACCAGCAAACTGAGGATTCACAACAACTATTACCAAAAAAATTTATTTTTAATTATTAGAATACTGTCACAACAAATATGATTAGTGTAAATATTTTTTAAGTAGGCCTGGCACACAGGCTTGGAAGGCTGTAGAAAAGTGCAATTCTAGGGCACAAGCAAACTGAGGATTAAGATCATCAACAATCAAGATTTTTTAATTTTAATTAGTAACTATACTGTGACAAAAAATTAGGATTGGTGTAAATAGTTGGCAAGACGGCCTGGCACAAAAGGCTGGCAGGCAGGAGGTAGATGCAATTCAAGGACACTAGGAGACTGATTACTGACATTCAAAACAGTGATGATTGACAATTTTTGCAATACTGTTAACAGAAATATGATTGCTGACAACAATTGGCTAGGTGGACCTGGCTCACAGCAGGCTGCAAGGCAGGAGGAAAGTGCTATTCAATGGCACCAGCAAACTGAGGATTCACAACAACTATTACCAAAATTTTAAATTTTTAATTATTAGAATACTGTCACAACAAATATGATTGGTGTAAATATTTTTTAAGTAGGCCTGGCACACAGGCTTGGAAGGCTGTAGAAAAGTGCAATTCTAGGGCACGAGCAAACTGAGGATTAAGATCATCAACAATCAAGATTTTTTAATTTTAATTAGTAACTATACTGTGACAAAAAATTAGGATTGGTGTAAATAGTTGGCAAGACGGCCTGGCACAAAAGGATGGCAGGCAGGAGGTAGATGCAATTCAAGGACACTAGGAGACTGATTACTGACAGTCTAAACAGTGATGATTGACAATTTTTGCAATACTGTTAACAGAAATATGATTGCTGACAACAATTGGCTAGGTGGGCCTGGCTCACAGCAGGCTGCAAGGCAGGAGGAAAGTGCTATTCAATGGCACCAGCAAACTGAGGATTCACACCAACTATTACCAAAAATTGTAATATTTAATTATTAGAATACTGTCACAACAAATATGATTGGTGTAAATATTTTTCAAGTAGGCCTGGCACACAGTCTTGCAAGGAAGTAAAAAAGTGCAATTCTAGGGCACGAGCAAACTGAGGATTAAGATCATCAACAATCAAGATTTTTTTAATTTTAATTTGTAACTATACTGTGACAAAAAATTAGGATTGGTGTAAATAGTTGGCAAGACGGCCTGGCACAAAAGGCTGGCAGGCAGTAGGTAGATGCAATTCAAGGACACTAGGAGACTGATTACTGACAGTCTAAACAGTGATGTTTGACAATTTTTGCAATACTGTTAACAGAAATATGATTGCTGACAACAATTGGCTAGGTGGACCTGGCACACAGCAGGCTGCAAGGCAGGAGGAAAGTGCTATTCAATGGCACCAGCAAACTGAGGATTCCCAACAACTATTACCAAAAATTTTAATTTTTAATTATTAGAATACTGTCACAACAAATATGATTGGTGTAAATATTTTTCAAGTAGGCCTGGCACACAGTCTTGCAAGGAAGTAAAAAAGTGCAATTCTAGGGCACGAGCAAACTGAGGATTAAGATCATCAACAATCAAGAATTTTTTAATTTTAATTTGTAACTATACTGTGACAACAATTATGATTGGTGTAAATAGTTGGCAAGACGGCCTGGCACAAAAGGCTGGCAGGCAGGAGGTAAATGCAATTCAAGGACACTAGGAGACTGATTACTGACAGTCAAAACAGTGATGCTTGACAATTTTTGCAATACTGTTAACAGAAATATGATTGCTGGCAACAATTGGCTAGGTGGGCCTGGCTCACAGCAGGCTGCAAGGCAGGAGGAAAGTGCTATTCAATGGCACCAGCAAACTGAGGATTCACAACAACTATTACCAAAATTTTAAATTTTTAATTATTAGAATACTGTCACAACAAATATGATTGGTGTAAATATTTTTTAAGTAGGCCTGGCACACAGGCTTGGAAGGCTGTAGAAAAGTGCAATTCTAGGGCACGAGCAAACTGAGGATTAAGATCATCAACAATCAAGATTTTTTTAATTTTAATTAGTAACTATACTGTGACAAAAATTTAGGATTGGTGTAAATAGTTGGCAAGACGGCCTGGCACAAAAGGCTGGCAGGCAGGAGGTAGATGCAATTCAAGGACACTAGGAGACTGATTACTGACAGTCTAAACAGTGATGATTGACAATTTTTGCAATACTGTTAACAGAAATATGATTGCTGACAACAATTGGCTAGGTGGGCCTGGCTCACAGCAGGCTGCAAGGCAGGAGGAAAGTGCTATTCAATGGCACCAGCAAACTGAGGATTCCCAACAACTATTACCAAAAATTTTAATTTTTAATTATTAGAATACTGTCACAACAAATATGATTGGTGTAAATATTTTTCAAGTAGGCCTGGCACACAGTCTTGCAAGGAAGTAAAAAAGTGCAATTCTAGGGCACGAGCAAACTGAGGATTAAGATCATCAACAATCAAGAATTTTTTAATTTTAATTAGTAACTGTACTGTGACAAAAAATTAGGATTGGTGTAAATAGTTGGCAAGACGGCCTGGCACAAAAGGCTGGCAGGCAGGAGGTAGATGCAATTCAAGGACACTAGGAGACTGATTACTGACAGTCTAAACAGTGATGATTGACAATTTTTGCAATACTGTTAACAGAAATATGATTGCTGACAACAATTGGCTAGGTGGGCCTGGCTCACAGCAGGCTGCAAGGCAGGAGGAAAGTGCTATTCAATGGCACCAGCAAACTGAGGATTCACACCAACTATTACCAAAAATTGTAATTTTTAATTATTAGAATACTGTCACAACAAATATGATTGGTGTAAATATTTTTCAAGTAGGCCTGGCACACAGTCTTGCAAGGAAGTAAAAAAGTGCAATTCTAGGGCACGAGCAAACTGAGGATTAAGATCATCAACAATCAAGAATTTTTTAATTTTAATTTGTAACTATACTGTGACAACAATTATGATTGGTGTACATAGTTGGCAAGACGGCCTGGCACAAAAGGCTGGCAGGCAGGAGGTAAATGCAATTCAAGGACACTAGGAGACTGATTACTGACAGTCAAAACAGTGATGCTTGACAATTTTTGCAATACTGTTAACAGAAATATGATTGCTGGCAACAATTGGCTAGGTGGGCCTGGCTCACAGCAGGCTGCAAGGCAGGAGGAAAGTGCTATTCAATGGCACCAGCAAACTGAGGATTCACAACAACTATTACCAAAATTTTTAATTTTTAATTATTAGAATACTGTCACAACAAATATGATTGGTGTAAATATTTTTTAAGTAGGCCTGGCACACAGGCTTGGAAGGCTGTAGAAAAGTGCAATTCTAGGGCACGAGCAAACTGAGGATTAATATCATCAACAATCAAGATTTTTTTAATTTTAATTAGTAACTATACTGTGACAAAAATTTAGGATTGGTGTAAATAGTTGGCAAGACGGCCTGGCACAAAAGGCTGGCAGGCAGGAGGTAGATGCAATTCAAGGACACTAGGAGACTGATTACTGACAGTCTAAACAGTGATGATTGACAATTTTTGCAATACTGTTAACAGAAATATGATTGCTGACAACAATTGGCTAGGTGGGCCTGGCTCACAGCAGGCTGCAAGGCAGGAGGAAAGTGCTATTCAATGGCACCAGCAAACTGAGGATTCCCAACAACTATTACCAAAAAATTTAATTTTTAATTATTAGAATACTGTCACAACAAATATGATTGGTGTAAATATTTTTCAAGTAGGCCTGGCACACAGTCTTGCAAGGAAGTAAAAAAGTGCAATTCTAGGGCACGAGCAAACTGAGGATTAAGATCATCAACAATCAAGAATTTTTTAATTTTAATTAGTAACTGTACTGTGACAAAAAATTAGGATTGGTGTAAATAGTTGGCAAGACGGCCTGGCACAAAAGGCTGGCAGGCAGGAGGTAGATGCAATTCAAGGACACTAGGAGACTGATTACTGACAGTCAAAACAGTGATGATTGACAATTTTTGCAATACTGTTAACAGAAATATGATTGCTGACAACAATTGGCTAGGTGGGCCTGGCTCACAGCAGGCTGCAAGGCAGGAGGAAAGTGCCATTCAATGGCACCAGCAAACTGAGGATTCACAACAACTGTTACCAAAATTTTTAATTTTTAATTATTAGAATACTGTCACAACAAATATGATTGGTGTAAATATTTTTTAAGTAGGCCTGGCACACAGGCTTGGAAGGCTGTAGAAAAGTGCAATTCCAGGGCACGAGCAAACTGAGGATTAAGATCATCAACAATCAAGATTTTTTTAATTTGAATTAGTAACTATACTGTGACAAAAAATTGGGATTGGTGTAAATAGTTGGCAAGACGGCCTGGCACAAAAGGCTGGCAGGCAGGAGGTAGATGCAATTCAAGGACACTAGGAGACTGATTACTGACAGTCTAAACAGTGATGATTGACAATTTTTGCAATACTGTTAACAGAAATATGATTGCTGACAACAATTGGCTAGGTGGGCCTGGCTCACAGCAGGCTGCAAGGCAGGAGGAAAGTGCTATTCAATGGCACCAGCAAACTGAAGATTCACAACAACTATTAACAAAAAATTAATTTTTAATTATTAAGAATACTGTCACAACAAATATGATTGGTGTAAATATTTTTCAAGTAGGCCTGGCACACAGTCTTGCAAGGAAGTAAAAAAGTGCAATTCTAGGGCACGAGCAAACTGAGGATTAAGATCATCAACAATCAAGAATTTTTTAATTTTAATTAGTAACTATACTGTGACAACAACTATGATTGGTGTAAATAGTTGGAAAGACGGCCTGGCACAAAAGGCTGGCAGGCAGGAGTTAAATGCAATTCAAGGACACTAGGAGACTGATTACTGACAGTCAAAACAGTGATGATTGACAATTTTTGCAATACTGTTAAAAGAAATATGATTGCTGGCAATAATTGGCTAGGTGGGCCGGGCACACAGCAGGCTGCAAGGCAGGAGGAAAGTGCTATTCACTGGCACCAGCAAACTGAGGATTCACAACAACTATTACCAACAATTTTAATGTTTAATTATTAAGAATACTGTCACAACAACTATGATTGGTGTAAATATTTTTCAAGTAGGCCTGACACACAGGCTTGGAAGGCAGTAGAAAAGTGCAATTCTAGGGCACGAGCAAACTGAGGATTAAGATCAACACTAAAAATTTTTTTTATTTAAATTACTAACTATACTGTCTGTGACAACAATTATGATTGGTGTAAATAGTTGGCTAGACGGCCTGGCACAAAAGGCTGGCAGTGGCAGGCAGGAGGTAAATGAAATTCAATGGCACTAGGAGACTGAATATTTGCAGTCCAAAAAATTATGATTTTTTTTTTTAATTACTGTTACAAGAATTGTGATTGGTGCCACTAATTGGCTACTTGGGCCTGGCAGACAGGCTGGCAGATATGAGTCGTGGATGGTAGGTAGGGCAGCAATTTAAAACAGTATGCTGTGTAAGTGACAAAAACACAGGACTTATAGAAAATTAAGTTAGATTACACTAGCAAAATATTTTAAAATTTTAGATTTTAATATTAAAATTATGTTAAGAAGTGCAATGCACATATGACTCTATGAGTGGTCGCACTGGCTGGCTGCTACGTAGGGCAGCAATTATAACAACAGTATGCCGTGTAAGTCAGATAGACAGTTAGACACAGGCCTGATAGAAAATACAATTAGATTACACTAGCATAATGATTTAAAGACTTTTTGTTGTAAATTTTAAGAAAAAGGTTAAGCACATACATATGAGTCGTGGCTGATAGCCTTGGAAGGGCAGCTATTAAAAACAGTAGGCTCTGTAAGTCGGATACACACACGCCTGATAGAAAATACTATTAGATTACACTAGAAAAATGATTGGAATTATTTTTTGGCGGGGGAAATTAAAAAAAGGTTAAACACATATGAGTCGTGGCTCATAGACTAGGGAGGGCAGCAAGTAAACACAGTAGGCCCTCTATGTCAGCAAAACACACAGGCCGGATAGAAAATTATATTAGATTACACTAGCAAACAAATTTAAACTTTTTTTTTTTATATTAAAATTAAGGTGAAGAAGAATAGATATGAGTGCTGGGTGGCTGCCTGGCACAGACCAATTAACCAAAATACTGAAAAAAAAGGAGGTATATTAATGCTGAGTGAGCATGACAGACACAGGCATGATAGTAAATGTAATTCGATTACACTAGCAAAATATTTTTTTTTTTTTTATTTTTTTTTTAAATTTAAAATAATGTTATAAACCGATATTAACACTGGTGGCTGCTGGCTGACACAGAGCAATGAACCAGAGTATATGCTGTGTGACACTGGCCTGATAGAAAATGAAAAAAAATTACACTAGAAAAATAATTACATTTTTGGGTTAGTTAAATTCAGTGGCGGTTCTAGACAAATTTTACTGGGGGGGGCCAAGGTGGGGCCAGTGTTTAATCAGAGGGGCACATTAAAAAAACTAAACAAATAATATTTAAACATTAAATACTTTTATTTTGCAAAGGAGTGGATATATATAATGCAGATCTCTTTCTGATCAGATAAAGACACTGATTATTTTCTCCCACGTGCAGGCTAATTTTGTGGCACAAGTAGCTGTGACACTAATGGGTGTTCTGCTCACTGTTCTGATCCCCTGTATTGCAGGCACAGATTAAATAGTGTTCTCCCAGGGCCTACATTTAATGGGCAAAACAACCGGCTGATTTTACTGAAATTTAGGCAAATATTAAGCTAATATTAGCTAATATTAAACATTTTCAAATAATGCAATTGATTTGTGCTTTGGATATCTTAAAGGAACAGTATAGTCAAAATTAAACAAGACAATATCCATAAATAGTTGATTTTAGTTACAGGAAACAAAAAAACAGTTTATTTTAAAGTATATGCCAGCACTGGAGCTTATTAAGGCTGTGAGTCATACAGAGCAGGTATAAATGATAATGTCATTTAGAAATTAATTTACATGCATTACAATCTAGAACCAAAATATGTACTGTATATACCCAAGAGCTAGAGAGTTATACTGTATAACCTAGCAGAACAAAAAAGCCAGTAAAACATTACAAATATTTTAAAAACTGTTGCAGCTTGATCAGTACTGGCAAAAGTGGTGTCTTAGTTTTCATTTATCTTTCTCACACAGTACAGAGATACATTGGTGAAGCACAATAAACTTAGATATATTATGAATAGATACAGGGATTTTAAATACGCAGCTATTCACAAAATCTGTCTTAAATTCACGTTTCAAAACATTCTGACAAATAAGACAGATTCCTTACAATTATGGGGTAGCTCTCTAACGTTTGATGTGCTATCTGCTTTGGATAAAAGGGCACTCCTATTATTTAACTGGCAATTGGCTGCACTGACAAAGTGCTTTAAATTCAGATGCAGTTTAAACATTTCTCTAGTGGAAGAAAATGTTTATAGTCCAACATTAAAAAGCAACATTTCCTAAATGTAGGAGAGATTCCTCACAACTTTGTGAATACGTTTTAAATGCTAATCAATGAATTAGTTCTGTTGGAAAATTAGGCAATGACTGCCTGGGAAGAACTT